>NC_069112.1:12207292-12509792 GCF_025612915.1 Magallana angulata | reverse complement strand
ACAACACGTAGTGTCTAGGATGGGATACATATGGGCAGATTACCTAAGTTAACATGATTTGCCTTTTTCTAATTAGATTTTACTTTAGATATTCAAGGAAAGGGCACTCCAATAATGCGCACACACAGAATAAGCGTTTTATATGCTGTTTCTTTAACTTTGCTTACTGGGATTAACAACTCACTCACTACAATAATGAACATACCAAAGTTATTATGTTTAAACACCGAAGGGAGGAAACAAGATACTTCTTTTACTCTCTAGAGTTAGTTTCTCCCCAATGTAAAAAATATGGTGATCTGACACTCAATAAAGTTATCACATAATATACATTATAAATTAACACATTAAAACAACTCAAAACTTATTGCACAATCTCCAATATTTTACACTTTTATCGACGTTTAAACTGGGTGTGATGCGGGTCCTCCATGTCACCGGCACTGATTGATAAATATTGTTTATATTTACAATTTACAACAAACAAAATGCATATATCAATCATAAGTAAAATCTTCGCATACCCAAAATGCGTCAGTACTCGATGACATCCAAGCTCTCTCTCTCTCTCTCTCTCTCTCTCACGTGTTCATGGGTAAGGCCTACCAATTATCTCTTACTCCTCAGACTCTAGAATCAACTCCTCACTTACATCTCTCAGAACTTTGGCATGCACATTAAACAAATGACAACTACAGAGATTAACTTAAAATAATAGGCACATGTTCGCTCTTTCATACTTTCCTAACAAGCTATAATGATACTCTTGGGAAGCAGGGCTACAATGCCTGCGTCGCGCACCTGCAACCTTCTCATACCATATCTTTCACTCAACAATTATTAATGATAATGAAGCCGAGAAAGTGTCTCTGTTACATGTGTTATGTTGTTAGGAAATACAGATAATACTCGCTGGAGTATCACATTTCTTACAGATGAAGTCAGATGAAGACAGCAATAAGGAGTCCAACAACATA
This sequence comes from Magallana angulata, assembly GCF_025612915.1. Taxonomy (NCBI): domain Eukaryota; kingdom Metazoa; phylum Mollusca; class Bivalvia; order Ostreida; family Ostreidae; genus Magallana; species Magallana angulata. Next base: position 12,508,815 of record NC_069112.1, on the reverse strand, counting down.
AATCGATGCCATGTTATTTACACCAGTACCTGCAAAAGATTGAAATGCTAAGAATCAATAACGTGTACTTGTGATAGACATATCTGGAGATCAGAATTCAACTCAAGACAATTTTAATTTTATGCAATGAAATATTCACTACTCATCATCCCAAACACTTCAGGGTTTTACTAATTATGTCATACCCTAAATCTCTCATCTAATAATATGAAAATAGGATAGAAGTAGTGAGGATATGAAATCATGTTAACTTCAATTTAATTCTTTATATTCATTTATATATCTCTCAACCTTTCAACATAATTTGGTACGTAGTTATCATACTCTGTAATGATGTTGTACTCCCATGTGATGATTTCGTTGTTTTATGAGAAGTACCATGCGTTCTAACAGTTGTTCTTCGTGTAGTTGTTCCTGTCGGTCTAACAGTTGTTGTTGTTCTTTGTGTAGTTGTTGTTGTGTCTGGTAATGGTGTTGGCACAGTATCTTCATCTGTAATGTTGTACACTGCACCGCCCAATTCACACTGATATATTATACCAGATGTGTATGGCACAAAGCAATGCATACCATTCGATAACCCTGTAATTATTACTATATCTATTACTGAAACACATGCATGATACATAATCCTTATATTCAATCAAAAGATATCTAACTCAATTTATTTGGATAGTTAGCCGGTTTTTTTCTAAGCGAATGTTGTCCTACTTTCAATGAAAAAATACCGGTTTTAGAAAACAATAAACAGTCACTAAACAAGAAGTCAAGAATATGAAAGAAATTGACTTCATATGTTACCCTGATTTTTATTTTGGTTTTTTTTTTATGTAGATAACGATCCAATTTAAAGACAATCCCCCATAATATGATACATGCATCTCTCTCTATTACGAATAAACATGTTATTTGCAATTCATTAAAGTAACATAACTTCAAAAAATAAACATAGACTATAAAAAGTAAATGATATGTTAATCGTTCATACTTTCACAACCGGGTGTGCAGCTGTTGTTTCTCAAACAGTACCCATGATCGTTCTCTCCTTTTTCTATCATCCTCAATGGTGTGTTCGAATAGTTAAAGTCCAAATGGTCACACCGTACACTGACGGTTATGGTGTTGTAAAAGACAGCACTCGATGTAAACCCTGAGACTACAAATACAGCAACTGTTGTTGATTGTTTTTCAGTGCAGATTTAAGGTATAACAGCATTGGTCTCGGATTTCAATTGCCAATGTTTTTACAATAAACAGTATTTTCAGCAAGGTAATAATACAGAATCGCAGTAATTGAAACCACAATACACCTAGTATCAGCTGTTTTGATTAACTATCATTTGTTCGTCATAAGCTTTAATGTCGAAAGAATATTATATGAGTACATTGTAGATGTGTTTGATAGCCATAACGTAAAGTGTACCCTAACATTTATTTACTTATATCAACTGTACAGCAAATATTTACTGAATACGTTAAAATTAATTTTTAACGCGAGATCGCGATCGGATAACGAAAAATTATATCATTGTATTTACCAAGCGTACCGTGGTATTATTTTTCTTATTATTTTGGTTAACGAACTAATTTTATAACATGATTATATTTCACAAAAATTTTAATAACCTACCACATGGTTTCAAGAGAATATCCTGCACTTTCTTGCTATCATTACATAAAACAGTTATTCGCAAATAACGTCCAGCATACACGGTATTGTTGAATGTAAATTTGATATCCAATGTATTATTGATAGCATTAGGTATTCCCTTCATATCTCCGTCGAAGCACTGCAATTCGTTACTTATTTTATAAGGGCATTGAAGATTATAGTTCTGGTCAGTAAGTGTTCTATCTTTGATTACGCTTACAAAAAGGGAAGCATTCACACTGGCACTACAGTTAATGTTAACTGCAATCTTCACATCTTGTTGGTGACAAAACCCCCGGTCAATCACATTCTGTTCGTAGATAAAGAATGCTGAAACTATAAAAAATATCATTAATAAATACAAATACATACCTAAGGTTTATAAAATGTGTTCCTTTATCTTCCACGTTAAGTGTATTATGTTTAAAAGTTGTAAACAGCTTTATAAAAAGGTCTATACATTTTCTGGAACATTGAATGAAGCATCTAAAAAATGATAATGTAAAGAAAAATGATCATTAAACTACAATCAATAACTACTGATTACAAGTGCATATAATATGAACGCCTTGAATCATTCTCTCTGCAGTAGTATGCTGACTAAATACAAAACTCTACTGAGACGGAAAATAAAACGAGACCTGTCTAACTGTCAACGAAGGTAATGTTCATTACTCAAAGCCTTGGTAAATCATTCTAGTTTCATAAAATATCAGGATTCCGTACACCAAATGTTTCGGCGATTATTGTGAAAATAGCACTCACGAATATTCGAATACTGATTAATGGTATTCGTTTCAGCACTATCAAAACATATAGATGTCTGATAAGCCATCAACGGAATGCGAAATTTTAAAACATAAGTTTAAAATATAAGTTACTTAAAGTGTAGTCAACAAAGTGGGCTATTATTACAAAGGGCAAACTACCGACTACACGGCAGCTCTAAAAACTGGACTCTGTTTGCTACTTGTATTCTTTTTTATCTGTCAAAAGCTGTTTTATTTTCTATTTATTTATTAGTTTTCTTAAAACAATTTCTTTAGGTTTGCTGTACAAATCCTATATATATTATTGTCCTATAATTTTTCGAAAAATCGATAACTCATAAATAAATGACGAAACAATCATGGTAGAGGGAAGTAAAGTTATTCTGTGTTATATGGTAACAGGTAAATATATATCTGTAATTGCAAAAGTCTATATTCAAAATTTAAGGGAAATTCCCAAGCTATTTAAATCCATGGTTTTTTTTTACAATGTGGATATAGATAAAGTCTTATTGATAAAGTGAAAATATCCAAACCAGTTCTAGTAGAATTCATCGACTGCATTTAACAATGATTTTGTAATATTTGTAACAGACGCGGGTACTGTAATCTAATACAGACCTTGCACTCTTAAAACCCTATTGCAGAGAAAGACATACTTCATCAATTACGGTTGAAATTAATTACTAAACATGTTCTTACTGGCAACAATAAATTGATTTGAACAATATTTTATTGTTTTGTTAATATATCATATCGAGTAATATTTGACAGCATCACAGCCATTGTATTTCTTTCAAAGGCAAAATCAATATCTTAAAGGGACTTTCCGATGGGTTTTTTTTAAAAGCTATTCATAACATGTTGAAAAATCCCTGAACTTATTTTAGAATCAATGTAAAAATAGAGCTTTTTTTAACATGTCAATTGATTCAAAAATTTAACGAAAAAGAAAGGTTTATTTTTATTTAATTTGTCAGTATTTAACTATTAAAAAAACTAAAATCACATTGTTGTTATATATTCCGCTGATATAATGCAATTTCAACGTTTTAAAGTACGTTTGCTTACTTTAGGGATAGAATACCAATCTTACAATTTCTACCTTTTTCTTCTTATTTCTAACTTCGGATATCAGGTAAAAAAAACCTCAAACTACAAAAATTTGTCTTTAATGAAAGTGCCTGATCTAAAGTATCAATTTGATATAATAATCGATCCTAGACTTGCGTAATCTATTCGCATAAAATTATGTTATTCCGATGATGTCTACGCATTACTGAACTTAGTTTAAACATGTATAAGAATGTAATTAGTACCGATTTCTGGTACTCTTTTATGATTTTATATTCGATATATTTCCAACAATTAGTTTAATTAATGAGATTACTTTTCATTTGATTTTTTGTATATTTGTGTGTGTGGTGGTGGTGGGGAGGGGGGTTTCACAATTCATGATAAGCTATAAACATCACCATATACAACAGTCACTATCTTTATCCAACTTCTCATTTTCATGTATAGGATATACGAACGTATTAAAACCTTTCAAGCCTGGAACTAGAGGGAAAATTTGAGTCCGGACCACCTCGAAAAACTATTTTTTTAAATTTACGTTATAAATTACTGAAAACATCCCTTGCAATGTCATGTCAAACATAAATATCACTCGGCCAATCCCCCCCCCCCCCCCTTTAAAAAAAATTTCTGGATCGATCTGCCCATGGCCTTTGGACAGAGAACATCATTCTTTATTTCATTTACATATTATGTATTATTAGTTTGTGTGGAGAGGGGAGGGGGCGATGTTGAATTTTTAGGCGTTTCTGGCTAATATATAGTTAAAATTATAACAATCTCAGGTGATACGAATGACATAAACAAAACGACATTAAAGTATAAAGTTTTCTTGTTGAATACAAATAATTAAGGTCATTGACAAATTAATCATGTTCAACAACAGAGAGCTCTGTGAGTCATTTAACTGACAAGAATCTGACATATTCACACGCTTCAATAATTTTCATTCACTTTCCAGTTGACTGAAATGTTAGTGCATGCATCTATAATGTAGGTTTCAATAAGAGTTATGATTAAAACATAGTTAGCATTACCTTGGGCGACAAATGCGAAGGCTAATATCCTAAACATCTGGCATTAGATCATCCTGTGAATCCAGAATTTTTCTTTTTACTATCATTTGTTCCTTACTTATTGCACAGAACAAGCCTTATTCCGTGGCAATAGTAACGTTCTTTCATTTGAAGTCACAAGGTTTTTTAAAATTACGTTTGGATAGTAAACAAGTTTCATTTAAGGTCAACTCTTTATGAACCGTCTTTTTTAAATTGAAATCCTACATTTTGAAATGAATATGACTCGTTATTGGAATTCCGTTGAACAAGTTAAGTGTTTTTTACGAAGTCACAAACGTTTCTCCTTTTGTCATAAAATTCAAGCCTTAGAAATCGATAACAGTACTTGTATCCGGAACATGCTTGTAAGAGAGGCGTTGGTTCCTGATGAATCCTATCCACCATTAAACTGACCTGCAAACACACGGAACAGTATTATGTATTAAACTGGTGGGTCTCTCGTATCAGTATATCTAGCTTCGTTTTGTCGACGCAACACATGTTCTACCTGTTCTATCAGATAAGTATTGCGTATTGAATACTTTAAAAAAAAAATCAATAAGGTGCAAAAGTTTAAAACAGATTCCATTGGTTCTACAATGTAATCAAAGTTAATAGACAATTCTGAATGTAAATCAGTGAAATCGACAATTTAATTTATGGCGATATACAACATATTACTCGTGACTGTTATTAATATATTGATGCAAATATATTTTGTCTGCGAGAATTAAAATTTAAGTAACAAAATTGTACAAATAGTTTGCATTCTTATGATACCTTACAAATCATGCATTAATACTTTTAGTAAAGACTTTATCATTACCGAAATATTGTCTATAACGAAAATCAACAATAAAAAAATCAGGAGATTAACTGTACAGATTGAGCATTTTTTTATCGAACTGAAATATTGATTGCCTCTTTAATTATGCTGATATAAATTGCGATACGTGTATTTATACCTAGCTAGACTGACTCTGCTAGAAAACCCGTTCATAAGTGTTTAGAAAACCTTAACAGTGATTTGCTCTTTGCAAAGCAATTTTTACGCTATATCCGCTGCTCTCGGGGTATTTCACATTTTCCTGGTTTTAGTAAGGTTATCGAATATTTATGGTTTATAGTTATGTATGTTGGTTTGGTTCCTTTTTTTTCTATAAAAGTGGTGGGGCAGTATATTTTTTTCATTTTTTTTAATTTCTACTCTATTTTTAGGTACTTCTATTTCATGTACGCGTTATCATTATCTCGAAATCGTATTGCAGAGGAGCTGAAAAGTTTAATATTGTGAAAAAATTGAATTAATTAATTACATAATAACACATTGTCACTTTATATGATATGTAATAGATCTAAATATATATATATATATATAGAGAGAGAGAGAGAGAGAGAGAGAGAGAGAGAGAGAAACTATCATTCAAGCACACGTTTTACTCTTCAAACATATGTTTTAAGCATTTATCTCCTATTGAGTTCTACTTAAATATCGATGGAACTACATCGGGTATCGTCATCAATAGATATATGTACATCATTGACTGAAAATGTACATGTAAAAAAACTCAAGCTGATTTGTATTCTATTCTGCTCTTCTTTTAATTTCATGCACGGTTACAGAGAGAAGATGGGGGCGGGGGGGGGGGGGGGTTGGACGGGTCAGATTAACCCAAAGTTATAATTGTAGCGGAGAATAATTATCGATCCGATTCATTTAGCATAACACACCTGTGCTATTATAAAAACAGAGTAATTGTCGACTTAAATGACAACACCCCCCCCCCCCCCCCCCAGGATATCATGTTTACGTCTATTTATGTAGCGCTTTAATTGATTTACCTCATACGTATTTAATTGTAGCACATCAGTCGATATCAGTAAATTAAATACAAAATACCTCCTTAAAGCATTCTAAGAAATGTAAAGCATGAATAATGGCAATTTGCATATATTTCATTTGTATCGTTACATTTATTTCTGTTTATTGCACTAATGGATTTCCAGAATGTTGAATGGTTGTTTATACTGTTATTCATGTTATAGTATAAGACGAAGTATTACGTAATTCGTCTTGGTTAACGAGCTGGTTATTCAATACAACCTTCAAATATGTAATTCTATGCTGCAATGTCTACAAACTTATTATTTCGTCTCAATTTTAAGTGTTTGTATATAACCGATTTACCTTCTTTGTCACATCTTCTTTGTCAAAATAGGCCAATTAAAATATCAAAATTTAACAGATAAGTGCGCAACGCAGAGTATTCAAACTAGTTTATACAAACGGACATGTTATTATATATTTCAACAAGAGGCCCAAGGGGTCACATCGCTCACCTGAGTAACAATGGGCGTTCAAAAGATATTGTGCCATATGGTCCCTCGGTAGAATAACAAAAAATAAATATAGTAAAGTATTCAACTTTTACACTTATTTTTGCATACACGTAATCTTTGACATTGTACCTTCATGAAATACTATTTTTTTTACCAGAATAAGAAAATCTTACGCAAGATATAAAACTAAACATTTGGTAGGGGTACACTGTTATGTTCCAATTCCCTATATTTTCGTTCTCCCCCCCCCCCCCCGTCCCCTGCTGCTTTAAACAAAGAACCTCGTTTTAGAAGTATGGAATACGAGTCTTGGTAAAATGGGTATGCAAACCCGGGCCATGGCAAAATAAAAGGCGGGGCAAATCGGCAATCGTAAATTCCAAATACGCATTATTTTGCAACAATATTTACAGCGAATACAAATATACTGGTCCATCAAATATCCTGAAATTTTAATGAGATTGGCAGATCAACAACTGCCAATCTTTTGTTTTGCCCAGGCCAAGTCTTGCCTACCCATTTTACCGGATGCCGAACCCGAAGCTTTTATACTGATTGAAACACGCCTTTCCTTTATTATTATTTTCGTAATAACTCAGATTTGAAACAGAATTAGCCCTTAATTTTTGCAATTCATATTTTCCTTCCATTAAGGATAATTTATGCTAAACTACGTTGAATTGGACTCAGTAGTTCTTGAGAAGAAGATTTTTAAAAATGCACCCCCATTTTTCTACAGTTTCAAGGTTTTCTCCGCTTTAAATACAGATCGGACTTTTGTTTCTGCAATTTATGTTTGCCCTCCCATAAGGATGCTTTGTGCCAAATTTGGTAGAAATTAGATAAGCGGTTTTAGAGAAGAAGTTCAAAATGTAAAAAGTTGACAGACAGACAGACGGACGGCGGACAAAATGTGATCAGAATAGCTCACTTGAGCTTTCAGCTCAGGTGAGCTAAAAAGGTGATAGTTTTAAATATTCGACGGTGTAGTATGCAGAAAATGCGAAAGCAGACTATTTTTTGGTAGTGATTATCTTTTTGACTTTGAACCGGATATATTAGTCCGCTAACTTGCCCTTGTCTGTGTTCTGTATCTACTGCACTGATTGATATCGTGGATGATGTATGCATATACATCTATATCATATTCGTTATGTGTAGTTAAAAGATGTACAACATTGAGATAATATATCATACACTGATACACGTTATTAACTTTGAGTCTATTTATTAATGACTGAAATACCGTTATATAAGAAAATCTCAGACCGTTACGACTGCGTATCAATACCTGCACTGTAGCTCATACCTGTGTATCTGTTTTACCTCTTTCAAAGTGATTTCAATCATAGAATTGTAGAAAACTTAAGGTCCCAGAGGTATATCTTTTAATATATTATAACAGAATTGAATCTTTCGATAAATAATTTAATAATTTATCTGTTTTAAATAAAAAAAATTAAAAAATCATTCTTACCGTGTCCAAGATTCATCGTTCTTTAAATCTCCTCACAGAGAAATACCTGCTCGAGGATCGGATGGTTGATTTGAATGTCATTTAACTTGCATACAGGTAAACAAGATAAGAACTATGTAGTTTCAAAGGCACGTGGCACATACACCTTATTTGTAATGTGTTTGTCGAATTATTGAGACATTTTAATACAGCAGAGAGTTTCAAGAGAAAGGATATAGTCCTTTATCAGCATGTAAACATAGTAAAATCCTGTTGTACCGGCCATTTACGCCACAGTTTTTAATATGAATGACTTTAGAATTGTTTGCCCACTGTATACTTACTAAGCGATATATGCCAATCAAAAGAAAAGAAACATTTCATTGGACGATAAATTTCATCTTTTGCTGTTCTAGTACAAAAAAATTAAATTACGCAATCCCAATGATCTTTCAGTTTATGTCTACTAGGCCCATCTGTTGATACAGTTAGAGACTGAATATCACCCATTACACTAACAGAATTTACCCATAGTTGATACCCAAGGAAATCTTACCAACCTTGGAATGTTTGGCTAAACTAAAAAACTTTACTAAAATTAAAAAGCAAACTATGAAAACGAATCACATTAACTTTCTTGAATATCTCGTACGAAATGTTACGCAATCTGTGTGCGATATATGTATCTTTTTATGTAAAATTAAATGATTTTTGGGAAATAATTCATGTATAATTCACCAAACATTATATAAGAAATGTATCTATTGTGTATGAATAAAAACCGTTTGCAAGCAAGACTTGGTTGTTGTTGTTTTTTTTTTTACAAATGTGTAGGCCTACTTTCGTTCAGTGTTACGGCCTACTATATTTCATTGTTGCACAAAGAAAAGAAAGAATGTGGGAAAACTCTACGATGGCTGGCTAATTGATCATTCAATACACCTGCTCACTCATGTGTACATGCACTTAAAGACGTCAACATGAAATCTTTAAAGGTAATATCTCTAGAGTTAAACTGTTAAATGACCCGATGAATCGCCTTGGTTTTTTTTTTTTTATCTGATCTCTGTATTTTAACATGTCTTCACAATCTTGATTGTAACATCGATCGACGTAAACAAAACCCAATACCCCCGCCCCCCTCACAGTGATATGTTCACGGCGCTATAAGGTTGTGATCAATGGATATATACGCAAGCTTTAGATTTACTCTTCTAAATTAGATATACAGTCATTAAGAGCGTAAAAGTAATTATAAAACACTGATGCTAATAGATTGCGACCAATGGGATTACAAGCACTTTAAATTAGATATACAGTCATCGAAAGTGCAATAATAATTATAAAACATACAAAGTAACCGAACTATGGTTTATTTGCATTTAAAAAGAAAACAAGGGCACCGCAAAGCGGAGCATCCCCTCGCGACATGACTTGTTGTAGAGGGAAATTCATTATTTAGAATTATTTTTAGGAAAATACATGTAAATTTCTCAGATTAAAATACATATGACACCAGTATTTCTAAAAACCACTTTGAGTTCATAATATATAATTTATCCTAATCCCCAAGCTTTGTGCTGTATAAATTGGGGGGGGGGGGGGGGGTACATTTACGTGGTTGCTCAGTTTTCCTATTCCTAGCAGAAACTCAACACATGTACACATATGCTTTAAAGTTAAATAATTTAGATTCATTAAGTGACAAGCATACATAAACGATCCGTATATATTATGAAACGTAGGTAAAGATCTAACGATCTTGGCTGCGTTTTACAAAAAGAACTTTCGACTGAATTAATAAATGCTAGTTAATCACAAACTAATCAATAGTTTATTCTTATGGCTAGAAAACATGATTATAAGAATTGAAATATTTGTAAACAAATGGTTTTATGACAATTCTGTTCATTACAGATCATTTTATGAGACTGTAAATATTTACGACTTTGTCGTAAGTACTTTTGTAAAATGCAGCCCTGTAGTCTGCTCTGGTTGACAATTCTAGTTGCTTGTGGTATGTCAACCCATAGTAGTAGATATGCAGCTATTATTGAAATAAAACAATCTTTGCGTGATAAATGTATTATGACACTACATTTATTTACACGGATTCACATTCAGATATATCAGATAAATTTAGGTTAATATTTTAAACAACTCATTATCCAATTACAGGCAAACAGTTTATTAATAATAATTTTGGCAGTAGTTTATTCTGTTTTGTTGTTTTACGTAGATATTTGACACCTCATTAATAGAATTGACAGAGATTTTGCAATTTTATAGAAAAAATGAATATCTTCAAGAAAAATAATTTTATTCTTATTGTGAGAAAAAAAGAGAACTACAGGTATGCATATTTGATATTCGAGACTTCATTCTTTAAATGATGTATAAAGAGTCCAAAAGACACTATGCCACTTAAGACAAGATACCAAGAATCAATATCTAATTAAAATACATACAATAGATGAATGTTCTTGATTCCCGAGCACTCACTAATGTAATTCAGTCTGTCGATGGCACAGACCAAAAACAATCATATAAACACACCTAATATATTCGATTTATTGTTTCGATGACGTAAATACCCAAATAACGCGAATGATATAGGAAAAAAGGTCATAAATACTGATAAGTCATCACACTTTTTCATCTTGAGCAAGATGCGATTAATATGGCAGGAGCAACAGGGAACATAGCAAACAGCATCGATCGTGTGTTGCCAAAGCCAATACCTGTGAAATACGAAAATTATTATAATCTTTTTGTTTGGAATTCCTTCCAGATTATTCAGATGCATGAATTCGTACTACCTACCTAAGAAAACATTTTTTTATATAAGACAAGCATTATCTATTTCAAAGAAATACAAAAATATCACAAAGGCGTTTGAAAGTCAACATTATCAAATTACAGTACATTTATTATTACAGGTACTTTCGACGATTCGGAAAATCGTTGATTTTGTAGTTTATTACTCTAAAAAAATTAACCTACTTTTGGCTGCAGTTCCTGTTGCGTAAGTTGTGTTTCTTGTTAAATGTGTTGTTTCTGTTTGATTACTTATGCTGTCGATGTTGTACACTGCACTGCCCAAGTAACACTGGTATACATTACCGGGTGTGTATGGTACCACACATCGTAAACCGTTTCGTAGAGCTTAAAAAAATTATTACAATTTGCAATTGCTAAAAAATTATAACAGGCATTTGAAAATTGTATTGGACATATATCGATATTAATTCGGATTTAGGTACATTATATTTCTTAAAGTTTAAGCGGTTTAAAATGTTCGAATTTTACAATATTTAACCCAAAAATACGTTTTTAAACATTTCTGGATAAACAAAAATCTTTAAATCTACAGCGGGATTCGACCTCATGGTAAACAGATCCCTCTAACCTACTGTGCTACGATGTTGGGTACATGTAACAAGTTTGGAAAAGAAACTATTTATAAAATTACACTTAAATTTTAGTGTTTATTTCCATAAATATTCGGTCACAACATGGATGTGTCCCATACTACCTTTAAAATACAAAATATATTTTGTGAAAAATGTACTTTAATTGTACAAACGCTGGCTGGAGCGCGAGTTTTTTTTTTTAACAAAATAAGTCTTTATAGCTAATGTACAATATACATTTAGACAAATATACAATTCCTTTATTGAAATTATCACTCTTTTCTTACAATTGTTTTTTTAAAAATTAATAAACTTAGAAGATAATTATTTCTGATGTTGAAAAAATGACTTATATATCTATCTTACTAAGACAATCAGGTGTGTGATAGTTTTTTGAGCCGGTTCCATATTCGTTCCCTTCCTTTTGTTGGATACTTAATGGAGTTCTTGAATAGTTGAATGACGAATGCTGGCAATCAACGATAATGGATGATTCGTTGAGAAGAGTCGCATTTACTGCGAATCCTGAAACTATAAAATAGTTTGTTAGCGGTTTCAAGTATATTAAATAAGACAAAACCTACGATTTAAAATAAGTTTTCCTGTTGTTTTTTTTTTCTTTCCTATAATGACAATTTCGAAGCATATTTATAACACACTGAAATACAACAAGAAGCCAACAAGTCTTAACGGTCACTTGATTACCATAGCCCATACACAGACATGTTGAGGATTCCCATATATGCATTTTAAAAGTGGCATTCAATATTGCAATAACCACCCCTTCCTACTTTAAATTTTGCAACAAGGACTATTAACCAACAATCTTGGTGAATAACTTTAAGATAATAGAGTACATGGCCAAATACTGAAAATTTCGCATATTTGTCAACTTTATTACCTGGATGTAGCTTTTGCGTGTATGCGTTTTCAGAGATAAACTAAAAACTAATAGTATACATGTGTTATTTAAATCAACCCAATGCTCCATCCTCATTGGCCAGACAGAATCTCGCCCCTATATCATTAAAACGAAAAAAATGTTATTTGCTTTCTTTCTCACTTCTCATGTTTCACCCGTTCTGTATTATTCCTTTTATACAAAACATCACTTGGCATTTGTACACGTACCGCTTATCAGTATTTTTGGCAAACCAAATATTACTTTTCTCCTAACAAGGCCATTTCTTCGTTTAAAATCTTGCAAAAGTTTGGGTTCTTTTATTTTATATAATAAAAAACTTGTGTAACTTTTTAATCATTTTTTGACTCAAGTCCTGTTACCAATAGAACAAGTAATCAAAGTGGCGTAAAATTTATTGACAAAAAATACATCAAACGCATATACACGTAAAACATGATTAAAGAATATGTGAGGGTCAATGTATCTTAGCACTGCATCACTCGACCAGTATCCAATCGATTTGATCTGATCTACCGGCACACCAATCCGACTTAACCAGGTGGCTCCACCACGTCGAAAAGAATGACCCTTGATGTTACTGTCATCAATTCCTGCTTGTACAAGTATGGAATGTAGCTTTCGGCGGAAAATGCTGTAGGTAAAAACGGCCCCTTTTCCTGTGAGAAGAAGAGACCCAAAAAGATCTGCTCCTCTTGTAAGATGAAGGTAAGCCTGAACGGCTGATGCCGGACACATTTCCCCAGTAACTTGAGGAAGGATAACATTAAGCTCCCTTTCTCGAAACTGAATTGTCTTTGTATGTCGTAAGCAAAGTAGGTAGCCCCATGAACAAGGCATCAAATCAACTCTTCTGACATGTTGTGATGTCTCAAAAGGTCCTGTAATTGCAATGGTGCCTGGACGAAGCAGACCATAAAAGGCTACCAAACACGCACACCAAAAGCCCAAGTCTTCAACTGATGAAAAGTCAATGAAAGATCTCATCCGGAGAAGATGTGATGATGTTATCGAATCGACAGGAAATTGGGCGCTACCCAATTCTCGCTTAATACCCATGAGCAAATATTTCAACTGGTAATCCTCAACTGGTAATCCTCTGGTAATTTGGAAGATTACAAAGTTTGTGCATGTGTGGTATAATATTCAAGTATTGCTGACTTGAACAAAATTTGAAACACTTCACTTTGGCCAAGTAAGTCGCATATAACTGTAATGTTTTTGAAGTTGCTGGTAGTGGGGGAACACTGATATGGTCACAAAAATCCAGGTAAGTCTTCATATTAGTGCGATAAGTGGAAGTTGTTGAGTTAGCCCATGCCTTTCTTTTCAAAGCAGATGCTTGGTCTTGTAAGGACTGTACAGTGAATCCACCTGGCAAAGATAAATGGTAATGACATATGAGACAACAATGTTGCAATAGAAAAGTTATTGTGTTGCAGGGAAGGCACTAAGGAATACAGTTTTGTAAGTTGACCCAGCTCATGGAGACGGGAACATGCATCCCCAATGATGTTTTGTTTGCCTGGTAAGTATTTAGCACTGATAACACAATTATACAGGGCAGATATCCAGAACAGAATGCGGCACATGAACTGTACAAGGGGAATCCTGGAAGTTCCTTTGTTAATCCACGACACGGCAGAAGAATTATCACTATGTATGATCACTTTACTATTCACAAAGTATTTACCCCACCTACACACAGACAAGAAAATAGCGATAAATTCTTTAACATTAATATGGGCCATGGCACAAGCTGGTAGATCTAATGGCCAATTAATGTAGAAGTAGTCTCCATTGTAGTATCCTCCACCTCCCTCAGAAGAAGCATCCGTCTGGAGTGAGGTGATGGGGCGTGGATCCTGTATACGACACGTGCCATTGAATATCGACATAAATGATATCTACCACTGAAGATCTGCAAAGAAATCCTCAGTGAGCAACACTTTATGATGTCTCTCAGTCACAGCATTCTTCAAGTCCAAAATTCGACGGAGAAAGGTACGACCACCACAGATCACTTGAGAGGCCCAATTGAGCTTTCCAATAAGTGTTTCTAACTGTCTAACACTAGCTCGCTTTCTCCGAGAAAAAGTTCCCAGTAAATTGTTGAAATCTTGTAGCTTTGATGATGGCAAGGATAGAGTCATTGTCACTGAATCTACTACCACCCCCAGGAATACCAGCTGCTGAGAAGGACCTTCAACCTTGGACCAGTTAATAGCAAACCTAGCTCTCTAAGTAGCCTAAGAAGGGTATACAATGCTCTTGAACAGTCATAAAAGTTTTTACCAAAAATCAAAAAATCATCAAGATAAGCAATTGCAGTATAACCATACACTTTCTTTAAAATTCTACAGACTGCACTACTAAGCCGTTGAAAAATTTGAGGGCTTTTAGCAGCGCCAAAGGGAAGCT
Source organism: Magallana angulata (assembly GCF_025612915.1). NCBI lineage: Eukaryota > Metazoa > Mollusca > Bivalvia > Ostreida > Ostreidae > Magallana > Magallana angulata. Next base: position 12,493,707 of record NC_069112.1, on the reverse strand, counting down.
TAGTGTCATACAAATATGTTGGCGATGTAGCATTTACAAACTGCCATTTTAACCCAGTAGCCCAATAGTTAGAAGGGTGAATGGGGACTGATCTGTAAGCAGACTGTAGATCTATCTTTGCAAGATAACAACCTTCAATAATGAGCTTACTAACAACACGTAAATCCATGTATGAACATGAAGTATCCGACTGTACATAATCATTAATAGACATATGCAACGGGTGACTAGCATCATGGATAAGCCTAACCTTAGAATGTGATTTAGGGATAGCTCCTAAGGCACTAACAATAGTAGGTTTGACACAAGTAGCCATTGAAAACATGACTGATAATTATCGACTTCACATGGGACAAGTCGCTGCTCAGCTCCCTCATCAATAATTCTAAAGCCCTCTTTTATCCCCTCACATAGAAAGTGGCGATCAAAATCATCTTGTAAATAAAATTCCCAAACAGAATACTTTAGCCCTGAGGAGGAGTCAGAGCAGTAACCTGTCCCATTCCCTAGTTTTTTGGGTGAGACAGAGCATTATGAGTTTGTGAATAACAAACAAAACAACAATGTTGCAATTTACAGTTGGTAAAGTCACATGTTTCCATATTAAATTTCCTGCAAATCTCTTTGCCGTCAGGTGTGAATGGACCACGTCGACTTCCTTTCTGCTTGGAGGTACCCTCCTTCTTAGCGTTTGTTCCCAATGATCCTTGCAGGGTCTGCATGGTAAGGCTGTTGGGTTTAGAGATCAGTTGAAAATCCTGAAGGTGAGGACGAGATGCACCCCATCGAAACTTTTCCTTGAATTGCAATTCTCTGTACTCACGGTCAAAGAGAAGGACACTACCTTTGACATACTTGTTGAATAAGCGATTAATGTACTTGGTATACTCCAGGTAGTCGCGCACTCCCTGGTCATCCAGTTCCTGATTAATGATCATTTCCTGCATAATGGCAGCATTACCATAGCCCCACTGTTCAATGGACAGTTTATAATAGTCACAATCAAGCTTTTTGTTAATCTTCACTCCAGTGTTGGTAAGTGTGAGAAGATCATCCTTCTCTTGTTGCATAATGGGGTCAAGCCAAACGTAGTTATGAACGAGTCTTACTTTCCCTTTATTACTGGATGGGCATTGTGTAAATGCAGTAGAAACATGAGAGGGGAACAAGTTCATAAGATTACTGAGGTCAACTGTACCTTGCGGGGGTTGTACATTCGGTGTAGGCTCAACTCCAGAAGCAGTCGCATGATTCTCAGGTGCGCGAGTTGAACTTGGGCTTTGGCCAGGGCTGTCTTTCTCTTGCATTGCCGCTATAGTCTGTTTGCAAGCATCAATATTCTGAAGGAGTTGCATCTTTCGTTTATGTAGTTCTAAGGTCTGGAGCTCCTTCTCTAAAACGAGTATTTCACTAGATATATTTGGGGCTCTTAGGACTGCATGTATCCGCGGCGTGGTGGCCTGAACTTCCTCTGTTGATACCGTTGTTGCCAAGCCGCCGGAAGCCTCTAATTCTGCATGGCTGTCGCCTGACGAGTCGTCACACGATCTTATAAATTCAAGAACAGCCCGGTCTCTGGAACGAAGATCGTATGGGTTACCCTCCTGCATGGAGAGAAAAAAGAGCTGCTCGCCGAACAGCTTGCATATATATGGCGCCAAAACTTAACTGCAAAAATTGCGCATTGCATTGTGCAAAGAGCGATAACTCCCGCAAACCTGTGCATACAGGGACCAATGTCAAAATTTATCTTATCATAATAAAAACCACTTTTCTTAATTTCATTATTTACAATGAATAAATATTAAATGAACAATCTCCATAAACTGCCCCCTCCCACCTTTCGAACTCTTGGCAAAAGCCTCTACAATATATTTAACGTCTTCTCAGGGTTACATGAAATGTACAATTCTGATATATATAGGGCCTTCTGGTCTACATAATTATGAATTCAGTTTTTAAAACAGATTTGTGCGAGTAGAATAGAAGATTTTCAAACAATATATGCATTAACACAACTGACCATTTTGGCTCCGCTCTAGAGTCAAAACCTACGAAGAAATGGAATTTAAAACAGAGTCTCAAGTAAAAGAAACAAACGATAACGACAGGCACTTTAAACTCATCAACATTTCAAAAAAAAAAGGCAATTGTTCACGAAGCAGTCCATTGCAATGCAGTATCGATAACACAATACTGATAATTTTCACATGTTTTTATCCATTTTATTTTTATAAAACAAAAAATTGTTACAAAGATTTCATATTACATAAAAAACTAATAAGCTAATTCAATTAATAAAAAATCATGGTTTGTTTTGTCATTCCCGAAGTAAAATTTACAAGTTTGGTAGAAGGATTTCTGGTCTACATAATAGAAGATTTTCAAACCTTATATGCATAAACACTACTTACTATTTCGGTCCCGCTCTAGAGTCAAAACCCGTACTCCGTAAGTGAAATTTACAATTTTGGTAGAAGGATGTCTGGTCTACATAATCATGAATCAGATTTGTTGGAGACGATAAGACAATTTTACGAATTGTTTTTTATTTATTTTCCCCTCCCCTAGGACCCCTATTGGTCGAGAATCAGAGAAGCAAAAGTTTATGGTCACCCTTAGCTTAAAAATACACACTCAATTTAAAAAGAATTTTGCACGTAGTTTTTTTAAAAGAAGATGTTCAATTGTTATCGCACGACGCTGATCGAAAGCAAATTGCAATAGGTTATGTGCATAGGCGTCGGAACCGGGGGGCTAGGGGGGGGGGTGGGCTTAGCCCCCTTTTTTTTCCAAAGTTAGATTTAACCATTAGGCACATAACATCATAGGGGGTTTAGCCCCCCCCCCCACTTTTGTCATTGTTCCTAAATTTACCTTTAAAGACTGAGAAGTTGGAGTAATAGGCATACGAGCACCCCCCCCCCCCTCCCCAATTAGGAATTTCATGATTTGAGGTAAAAAAAAAAATGGGTAGGACAATTTATTTTCGGAAGTATAGGTAACCCTCCCCCCCCCCCCCAGTCTAGCCTCCCACTTTCAATTTGCTTCTGACGCCAGTGATGTAAGTGTGTAAGTGTGTTTTGTATAGTAAATAAACATTTGAAATGTTTGTTCAAACATATATTAAGCTTTATTAAGGTTTATGAAACTTACGACATGGTTTGAGAAGAATTTGTATTGCTTGCGACGAGTCATTGCAGGAAATACTGATGTTATATTGTTGACCACCGTGGACGGTCTCGTTGTATATAAAGTCAATCTCAAATATATCTGTTGATGCATTGTATTTTCCTGTCACATTCTCAACGCCACAATTCAACGAACCATGGAGGGGGTGCTGGCATTGCAAAATGAGGTTCCCATCATTGGAATGAAGTACACTTGCAGTGAAATTGGAGCCACATTCAACAGGTAGTTCTAACTTGACGTGTTCATTATGACAGAATCCCTGGTCAATTATGTCTTTGTTGATTATGGAGATTGCTGTCACTGGAAAGGGAGACAATGCATTAAGGTTAATCTCAAAGCAATACAACATATTATAATACTTCAATGTGATTATTCTATATCACATGTCACCTGATTGGTCTAGAGAGTCACGTGTTCGAGCGACAAAACGTCGTGTCTTACTTCATTTGATTCGAATTTATAAAAGAAAAGAGAAACAATAACAAAAATAAACAATCACGACGTTATTGCTTTCGCATAAGTCGAAAAATTATTAGAAATCGACGTATTTTGCATTATCACATGTTGTTCGGTATCATAAAACTATTATTGCATGAATGTTTGAGAATTATCAAGATTTATTCCACCAAGAAAAATCATATTTCCTAAGGGCGAATGTATAAAATCATATACTGTTAGAATATTAGAATTTGTCCAATGATTTTGTTTTCGCTAAGAATGTTTATAATACCAAAAAATATTTACTTGAAATTCAGTTTAAAATACCGCCTTTGTCCTCACATCACAACGCTTTTAATTTTTCACAATAATGTTTGTATCATTTGTTTACAACTTGTTAAAATATTACAAGTTACTTCATTATTCAATGCCTATCATTTCACCGCATGGATCTTACTGTTCATCATAGATTCTGTATTTAACTTTGTGTTTAGACTGCGTGTTAACAACTTACTGTATGCCTTATATCGGCAGACTTTATATTGATCTTTATAATCATACTATATTGCTCCTCTCATCATGACACTGTATTTCATTTTCAAAAACTTTTATTCCACAATTTTTTTCAGTATTCATTCCATTTGTGTACATTAATGTATCGAATTTACACAGGAATATCAAAAAGCCGTTTAGAAGAAAGAAAATACAAATATATATTATCTAAATTTTAGTTTAGTTTAGTTTATTGTTTTCTCATCTATGACTTCATTTATCATTCTGTTAAAGTATCCCACTCCTCAATGTTCTTGTATCAAGCATTTCTTGAGAAGTATATCATTGGCATCTGCGGACAAAACATACTTAAAAAATTCAAAGAAAATGGGAGGTCAGTGTTCATCCCTCTGAGTTATGGTTAATTTATTTGACCTTTTAGCACCTAAAATGTAATTTCAGTCCGACTAGTATTTGTTGTCAGTATTTTTGATTAAGCAAAGCTATTTCTTCAAATATTGTTTTATATATGCACAATGGTCACAATAAATAGAAGGATTACGAAAAGAATTGTACGAAGCTTCATAATTTTTGTGGCCTTTTTGAACTTACAATAGACACTTTCTATAACAGTTACAATTTTATATGAATTAGTTACAATTTGATATGAATTAAAAACATTTTGAATATCCAAAACTTTATAAGATTAATCCAATTTGCCTGGATATGTATTCAGTATAATTTTGACATAATAAAACATTGGGGTCATTGATGAAATTTTAGATATATGGCTTCAGAGTTAAAACTCTTGCAAAATTTGGTTTGAATAATTCACACATTTTCTATCTATTTGCATTATTTTATGTTAAACGTCTATCACTCAATAATAAAAAGAAAAGTATATTGAAAGTTCTTTGAAAAGCTTTTTTTCTGTCATTTCCGTCTAAAAACCCTTCCGCACGAAAATAAATTCCTTAAAAAACTTGTTTGCTTTTTGAATTCAAATGGATTCTCTTTATGAATGTTGTGTAAATATGAAATACTGATCTTTCTTTGGTGAACAAATAAATAAAATAATATTCATTTAAAATATAATGATCATCCTCACAATGAAATCAAAACATGAGTAGTGAGATACCCTTATTAAATTTTTTGGATGTGTGGGTTTTAAAATTAAAATCATTCTAGTAAGATAAACCCGGAAGCTTAAATATTTCCAGCCTAAAATCAATAGCAATACACGAAAGGAGATAAACTTTACCGTGTGTGAACAGAAAACAACCTAGGAATTTCTTCATCTGTTTTCTAGCAGTGTAAAACCTCCACTACAAAATCCTAAAAACGATGCCATTTCGCATTCCTTTTAGATTAAAACACTAATAAAACTCATAACTTCCGGTTTTCAAAGTAAATGAACTGCAGCTAACAGGTTAACCGCCTATGCTCTTTACTGATTGCCATTCTTATTTCTATTGGTTAAAACCAGTGAATACATATGTCAGTATATTTGCCTATTGATTAAAGTAAGTTCTGTGATGTGTTACGAGATAAGTACCAAGGTTTCAACAAAACTAAATTTTTAACAAGTCTAAGGTAGATATAAACGCCAGAGGTTTACATTCCACAAAGTTTTAAAGATCTTTGCACTGATTGAACGATAATATGTCTTGATTAGACAGCATAAGTCAGTATTTGTTCACAGACGAACTTATTCTAATTCAAATGCTTAGTAGATAATGTACAATTTTTAATCTTTGCCTTAAAAAAACTAATTTAAATCGTCTATCTTAGATATATGAAAAGGTACGCAACGCTTCTTAAACGTTTGTATTAGCTTGCTTGAAACTCTCATTTCAAAAGCATAAAAAATAATAAAAAAATATTTGGACGCATATAAATACTTGGTTATATCAAGATCTAGTAAATAAAAGGTGCCAACAGGCTTACAAAATTTATGATATACATTTTAATGCTGCTTCATAACAATAGCTTTGTTTGATAGGTGTACCCGGGCTAAAATGTTTTGTAAACATCATGAAAAGCATGTTTTAAACTTTCATTTTCAATGACATACGGAGGATAGCCAGCCCTCTTATATTCTTAACTGGGCAAAATATATTATTAAAATGAAATGTTTGATATACAATATGCCTAAATTAAAGAGCATTAAGTTTTAATGAGGGTTTCAAATGTTAGTATCTGCGCAATGCCAACAATAGGGAATATTTTGTATTTTAGAGGCTTGTATAAATAGACTGCAAGAGACTGAATAAGTTATATTGATATCTATAGAAATAATTTTGAATGATTATTTGTCTTCAATCTTACTTACTCTGAAATAATTGAATAAATCATGTATATTTTTTTTTCAAAAAAAAGCGGGACAAATATAATATCTTTACACTATATGTTTCTTTATAAAAGTGTTAAAAATATTTTTAAAAAACAAAATGTGTTTTAACTTTATTTCAGGATATTACAACGTGTTTTTGATGGTCATGAATACGTGAAAACCATAAAACATAATGATTTTTGCAACTAAAATTTTCACAGAGTCTCAACAAAATCATCTCTTAAACTAATGTTCAAAACAAGAAACGTTCAAATACAAAAAGTTCAAAATTGAGATTTAACATCTGAGAAAAAAAACCCAACTATCATTCCTTAGGTCTATCCTTTGCAAACAAGAAAAAGATTTAATATTCCATGTATCACAGCAATGCTAAATGATTTATGTAAAAACTATTGTATATAGTGATATTTATTCTACATTAATCATTTCTAAAAAGATAACATGCCAAAGTTGAAACCTTCAAGTGTTCATTTCTTTTACAATTTATTTGATTTACGACAATCAAATTACATATTGAAAACATTGATAATACCTTATTTCAATTTATATATGTATTATGACTTAATGTTTTTGTCTGTTATAGTCAGTCGGATTTAGTGTCGTCTACTAGTATGTGGTTTCGTCGTTTTAGTGACTAGTGTTAAAATAGAACATAAATTTAACAAAAACTGCGTGCATACATCAAATTGTCATGCAATCCCTCTTCATGTTTTTTTTCACCACGCGTTCTCAGTATTACAATAAATACCATTTAGCAAGGCGTACTCAAACAAAACATTGAGATTCCTAGCAGGTCCATAAATTTCTATACATCGTACATAGATAAAATGTTGTAGTAAAAAAAATCTGAACATCATTTTTAATATAAAATGTTTAACTACAGCATGAGGTGCCACAACACCGAACACTGAAGTCCTGATCGAATCCCATGGGGACCTCCATCTCTTTACTCGTGTTGTCGTCATACTTATGACACGTGGTAAATGGCGGCGAGTAGAGATGTAGCGTCACGGCTTTGTCCACGTGACTTTTGTTTCCAACTCTGTGCACGCCATCTTTGTCTGAGGAAAAACGATATAATTTATAATTTTATAATCCATGAATTTATGAAAATATGATATACATGCTTAAAAGAAAAGGTATTTCTATCATAGGTGCTACATTATATTTTATGCTTTAAAGATAGATTTTTTATTACAACATTTAAAAATTCGTGAAAGATGTACCTGTGATTAAAGCAACATTATCAATTGCGTAGTCTCTATCGTCAATCTTTTCCATCTTGCATCCGCATGAACACTGACATGACGTCATATCCGGCTTCTTGTAAAGCTCCTCGTGGACCACGCCCTCTAGTGTTTTCATGAAGCAGTGTGAGTTTGGGTGGTTGTGTATGGGGCTCTCCTGTCCAACGTTCCAGCACAGAATCATCAGGTTGTAATGGCCGTTACCTTTGTCCAGCAAAGTCCGTGTGTACCTAAAAGGCAACAAAGTAATTAGTTAATAGATTGTAAGAAAATCCGACCCCCTCCAAATGTTCTTGAATTTAAATGGTCGCTCTCTGGTATTCTGAACATCACTGAACGCAAAGTCGATTTTTTTAACCTATTTTCTTATAAAGTAAACAATAATTATTGCTATCTGCCACACAGAAAAGGGGAGAAGTGATAAATACAAAAATTTGAATTTACGCATTTTAGAAAATTAAACTTGGCTTTATATAAACATGTCGGCTACGTTTTTTTCGGTTATATATCTGTTTGTGTATCGATGTTCTTTTAAAGAATAATTTCGTATAAAAAGATTTTTTTTCCATAAAACTAAACAATGTAATTAATGTGACATACAGGGTTTTATATACGACCTTGAAAAAAAATACAATCTCCTTATATTTCCACAAATTAAACTGCATTGAATATCTAAACCCGAAATCTAAGCAGCTTTAAAAACGCAGCGTTAAAGTTTCAGTGAAAAAGTTCCTTGTCAGTTCTATAAATGTAAATTAGGTGTATACAGACGTCACGTATAATTAACTTTTTTACAATTATTGACTCAAATATGATTGAAATTCTGTGTGAAATTCTTACTTAACTGAATAAATAACGAATCAACTCAAGTAACAAGCATGTAAAACGCAGTTAGTGAATTTCGGCATTCAACTCATAGAAACTCCTCAATCATTTATTATCAAAGCATAAGGAGTAAATAATTTTTAAATATGATATTAATACTTTTTAGCATTCAAAATATGTTAAAAGCCCCCACATTTCATTTTATACTTCAACAGAGATTTTTAGCTGTCTACCAATTTCCTCACATTGATAAGTTTGTACCTTTTAAATCTATTCTAAAAGTATAGCATATCGGTTTGGCTTTGTATAAAGGATTCACTTACTTTACATCGCTCCACTTTTCCTTGTCCTTCCAGTCCATGGGGTCACTTTTATAGCGAGACATTAGATCTTTCACTAACTTTACATTCTCCTCAGTCAAACCATTGCCCAGCTCCTTCCTCAAATCTGACTGTAACGAATTCAAATCGTACCGCGACATTGTGTACAACAGTAAATACTTTGTTCAAGTTGTAATATATTAAAGGAGGTTGTTTTATTCCTCTATGTTCTCAGTTGATGTAACGCTGACTGTCATGTCAGAGTCGTATGTTTTTTTTTATATAACAGCTTCTGTGAAACAACCGTAATTTTTCTTAGGTCAATGATATTTTTAGCGTTTTGTTTCTTTCTTGGAAATGTCGGGTCCCGTAGCTTTTTGAATTAGGTGGCCTTTAAAAATATGTTATGCATATGTAATATGATTTAATTTAAAGACATTCAATGATAAAGGATATTTTCCGGTAAATAAGGTGTGTTTTGTTAAATATTATTATTTTTATAACCTAGCAACTTGATTTCCCTGATATTTCACGGTTTAAGTATTTACACATGGGTTATACAGACAAAGTGCTTATATTTTAATTTTCATTAAAAATATTTTTCATCACACTTCTTTTATTTTCTTTTTTTTACAAGGACGTAAAAATATTTCAAGTATTTTATATTTAGACATTGCCGAGTAGAAATTCCATCAACAACGCGTGTTCATTAGGTACTTAACTCCACATCAATATTTCCTGTTTATATGTCAATGCGGTCAGTTTATTGTATTATTTAAATCGACATTCCTGCTATCCTCACCTTTTTATCAATATTTGAATAGCGTAAAACGCTAAGGCATTTTTGTCGGTTTAAATGCCCAGATTGTCTTTCAGTCTATAGTTATCAGTTCTTTATATTGAAAAGTCGCAAGCTTTAATAACTACCACAAATGCTCGTTATTGTGATTAAAAATCAGATGCATTTATTTTTTGTTTATATAACATGTTTTTAACGGTTTTTCATTACCACATTTATTTTAAAGAAGAATAATCAATTATTGGTGAATTTACAACACTGTTTTGATACCCCTCCCAACACACACACACACTGAATAGAAACACGTTATCATGATATCATTAAGGTTTATGGATGTAAGCGGCGTGGCGCAAAACCCGTCGTTATTAATCACATGTAATCGGTATGTTATTGCTCCATTCCTTTATTATTTGTCGCTTGTTTATGTGAATGTGAATGCCTTGGGGAACATATACCTTACTTTCGTTTTCCCTTGCTGTCGCTATAAATAACACTTTCAGTCATGTTAGTTCGGCGAAACTGAATGTACAGATGTGTAATCATTTTGTAGTGTTAATGAGTGCATGTTAATGCTGTAGTGTAGGGAAAATTAGAAGGACAAGTATAAAAATTTACTACAGCAAAACTCGTCAGAGCGAATTTCGATGGACCATAGAAAAAACTTTGTTATAACCGTAATTTGTTATGTGTTTTAGCGAATTCGTAAGAAACTATTATAGTTATATAAAATCAATATTAAGCAATCTACAAAATATATTAATATAACCTTTACATTTTTTTCACTGTATTATACTTGAATATTTAAAATATACATCTTAAAATTTGATGTATCTTCAATAAAATTTGTAATGAAACAAAATTCGTTATATGAATGATTAAAAAACGTTAAAATTTTGACAGCGGGGTCTCACAATAAATTCGTTATAGCCGTGGTCGTTATTTACGGCAACTTTCTATAGTTCTTATAATAATTTTGCCGGAACAGGAATAAAAATTCGTTATAGCCGTAAATTTGTGTTTGTTTTATTTGAGGTTTGCTGTAGTCATATTGATTTCATTCCTACACCTAACACCTAGTCGCTTTACCACTCCATGTGTTATAATTAAGAGTCCACGGTGTTCACTTTTCTTGGAATATCAAGCGCGCCCGTAATTGGTTTCAATGTTGATGATTTTTTCCCCTAAATAATTTGTTTTTTAATCAGATCCAATTTTATTGCATATTAAGAAGATACTAACACTAACATTTGTGTAGATTTCTTGGACCAGCATTGTATCGAAAGAAGTTCATATCATACAATAAATAGCACAGAGAGAGAGAGAATGAGAAAATTTAAATTTGACTGGTGCCAACTTTTAAAACGTATTCTGAAATTGTAATTACGAATTGTTAAGAATGAAACAAAATATAATATAACATATATGGACAGTTTCATTGTATAAAATATGACCGATCTCACGAGACTATATTTATGATTAAAGGAAGTTGGATATAACAACCGACGCAGACATGTTTTAAAAAAATCTATAATATAAGTAGAGATGGGACATTTATTACATGCATATTTATTTGAAATCAATTTCAAGACAATGATACATTAATCTGTGTTTTTAATATATGTCTAATAAACCAATTTCACAAAGTATTAAGTGACAAACAGTGGCTGGGCTAACCAGTTTCTAGTATCAGTTTCGGTTTTCGCTCCTACATTTTATTTTCAACGCTTATGAATTAAGAAGACTAAACACCACATGCAATGCCAATTGTATGTTCCTTCCAGATATGTTTTTGATACTGAAAAATTACACATATAAACACAATATGATGATTAACGCATCTCTTTGTTGCTGATGTATGGCAGACTGTACGTAACACAAATTTAAAAACTTTCTTGTATTTTGTCTAGAATACATTAACATTTTCCAGTGTCTTTGGCTGTGGTAACATTTTAAATCGATTTTGTAATGTATCGTTTAATACAATTTTTCAATGATTACTTTGATATTTAATCGTACAATTGCTGAAATTATAAAATAAAATTGTGAAAGTATTAATTATTCGTTATTTGAATATTATGAGATGATCACACACGGTCGAGCGTGATCAAATCTTTTAAAGAGACAGTACAGCTGAAAACACATGTGTGAATAACTTCAGATTTACCCATTGTTTCGTTAGGAAATAAGAAATAACGTTGATTGTAACAGTTGAACTAAATAAAATTCCCATTCTCGTAGCTAATTAATGTAATTATGAGCTTCCGGAAATTTAAGAGTCGTACAAACCGGAATAATCTTATATCGACTAGTTGTACCACGTGGATTTTGATTGACAGTAATTGACACGTGCTGAAAACTAAAAGATATTCGCCCGACTCCGATCATCGTGGTATACGAGGTACAAAAGGACTCTCTATACGGAACACATGATCACTTTCTCGATAATCTATTAATGGTTTTCCAATTTCGGTTCATTTTAAAATGCACAAAGATAAGTGAGTCAAATAACCCCTCAAGGGGCCTCACTTACAAAAATAAATTTAGCTTGTAGTCAACTCCTATGATAATCACGCAAAACACATGCTTACAAAATTATAATTGTGATTATTTTAAAAACTTTGAACAACTATTACATTGGAGAAGTAGAAAAGACATATTTTTATCAACAAATATGTACAGGAGAATCATCGCGAGCCCAGCACGTGTTTCGTTTACAGTAAATACGCATGCGTAATAGTATAGAAGGCTGACCCCGTAACACGTGCGATGTATTTATGTGATAGGTAATATGTGATTATTAATTCTAATGAAATAATTAGATTTATTTAATGGAGAAATTTGTAATTTTCTGAAAGTTTATACATTCATGAGTAGTACAAAAATACCGAACCCGCTCGGAAAACTTGTTCAAGTCGGTGTTTTGATAAGATAAGGATTCAGAAATCGATATCCAAATACAGATCATAATCTAATCGTTTAAGAATAGATAACATTAATCAGATTATTGACAACAGCTTTAACCGTAACCCTCTTTTGACTGATTTATAGTTTTTTTTAAACTGAACTTTATTTTCTTTTTAAAACTTCTCAAAATCAAGTTCAACAACCTAATGTATCTCTCGTTGGCATTGACGAGAGCACAATTGACATGACAGGAAGCCAGAGTGCCCGGATGGTACCCATGTGTCCAAGCTAGTGGCCGCCGTGCCCTATCACATACATACACATACGTTGATATAGGGGATAGAACGCGGTTCGCAGCGATGAGAAACGTATGTATTGTCAACTACGCTACTTGGACACCCTTTATTACATTACTGATAGTGTTAGTGACCTGGTGTTTTTATATCTATCCTCTAATATCTATAAATTCAGATATAAAGTGTTCACGGGAATTCATTTTGTAATGACATTTACTTGATCATTAATTGTTACTACAGAGGATGTGAAGTTTTTAGATATAATTTTATATATTTTTTTTTCATTTCAGTTTGCTATGCTATCAATACAACCATAAATGACACAAAGGGTGTGTGAAATGCGTTCCATTAAAACTGATTTTCATCAATTTGCACATGGGCCTAACTGCACTGGTGCTGTTGATGGAACTCTTATACCCATAAAAAGAATGACTGGCCCCGAGGAACCTGTGTACGTCTGTAAGAAAAAAATCCCATGCTGTAACACAGCACAAAGAAAATAGAGTACTAATGCAAATAAGTTTAATAAAGTTATGCAACAAATAATAAAAATAATAATATTTCGTATGATTAATAGTTCTGATATAATATCACAGTCCAATTATAGTTCACTGATAATCAATTGTTCTTGGAAACAAAGAAATGATTAAAAGAATTAAAGTCACTGTCCGATTGCGGGGTAAGCCGGGAGTCTTTGCACGTCGGAACATTCCTCACTGGTGGTGGTTTGAGGACTAACTCTTCTTGACCAAGTACGGGTATTAAACGCGTCCGAGGAAACAATGGGCGATGTTTCTTCATATCGTAGTGGACAAATGTATAGATGAAAGTACATTCATTATTACTTTGATGTTTATGCCATGGGGTTCCACGTAATCTATGTCATTAAAAGAGATATCAATCACTTAATGTTTATTTATGATTACCACACCATGGTCAAGATATTCATATCAAACCCAAAAGAGATTGAGTACTTAATGTTCATTTATGATCAGCACATAATATTTTGTACCTGCTTACATCAGCTTAGGAGTGTTATACCATTTTCACCAACTAAGTGTACCAGAAAAATTGAAAAATGTTTAATACTTCATAAAATAACATTAAAAGAAAAGGTCTCGTGACAAGAAAGATGACAAATGGTAAATTACCACTACAACATGATGTTTTTGGGCAATGCACCTCTTTCGGCTCATCAAACAAAATATCAAATTGCTTTTAATAAAGACATATTTGTTTTATCTTTATAGCTTTGAATAAAGACATATTTACCTTCATTAAGGAAGACCTTATAGTGATTGTAATGTTTTAATTAAGGTCTTAGGTACCCCCCCCCCCCTCCACACAAGGAATCGTCAAGTTATTTAATTTTCACTTTCATACACGTTGATAAGCAATGCATGTGAAATGAAGAGTTTAATAATTTCATATCACTAATTATAACTTAACACTGTTTGTAAATAGGTATTGACCGCCATATTTCTTTTTTATTACCGCTATCTCTACAACACACATATAAGCAGCAGACCTCTTACAGTTTTAAGTATTTTGTTATAGAGGTCTCACCTGTGTTGATGTACCACTTGCCTCGCTGTGTGACTTGGTCGCGATGAAATTATCAAATTTTACGCCTTATTTTCATGACAGGTGTATACTAACAAAAAAACCCAGGTCAATGCATTATTTATAAAAAGAACATGTGCCGTACATAGAAAAGAATTAAATGCATAAAATCCAAAGACAGCAGAGGAAATACTCCACATTTATACTTCACCTCGATTTTCAGGTATGCAATTAAATGTAAATAAATTGAAGGGGTTATACTCATATCTGTGTGACGGTGCCCTTTTACGACTAGTGTTCAGCTTTAAATTGCCCTTTCAATAAATTATATTTGTATGATCCCTGTTTGCACTCGTTTAATAGATTTGATGATTTATTTTAAATATTTAACTTTCTTGCAAGGCTAACTGTATTATAATGAGTAAGTAATGCAGTGCTAATCAACACAAAGTACAAGAAGCTGTGCATGTTTTTATTTACATTTATTTTATATTCTTTTCAGCTGGATTATGCAGGAGGTCGATCCAGAAATTCTTCCCCCTGTTTTCCACTTGGAGTGTCGCACACCCAGCAACTGCTCTAACAGCAATTGCCCCCACATCTATGAACTACAGAACAGCTTTAAAGTAAATGTAGGGAAGCTGCCAAAAGATATTATACCTGCGTGAAGGGCTATGTATTTCAGAAGCCATCATTGACAAAGCCCAGAAGGAAATTGCATTTCCAAGTTTATATATTGCTATCACATAGTATGGTTCTTTATCATTTTGTAGTGAAAACTGAACACGAGCAAGAATTTCTTTTGCGAGAATAGACATAAATTTACCGTTATGCTCATAAATGAATTGATAAAAAAAAATGAATGAAATTAGATGAGGAATTTTTTTCTGTTATAGTATTTTGCAGCAGAAGTAACTTTCACTGGTTTCGGGGATGTTCCCATGTAACAAGAGACTATACATTTGTAGCAATTTTTCTCTGTCACATTTGTATAGAGTACCATCTTTCATTATTGAGCATTTGATATCATTATGAGCAGAGGTTTTTTTTTCCATAGACAGCAATATGGCTGCTATGTATCATCCACTGATAGAACAAATAAAGAGAAGGTTAATGTTTGGAATGATCTTATCTTATTATATCAGGGATCAACTGTTTATCCTCAAATTGAATCTTAAAATGGGTATCTTGATGGAAGAACTATTAAAAATAAATTAAGATCAGACATAAGCAATGTACCTTTATTTTTTTCTCCATCGCCCCAAAGTGAATTTTCCATTAAATCCAATTTAATGTGGATAAAAGTACATGATTAAAATACAACACCCTTGATATTTCTGCTTTCCTTTTTCACAATGTTTTAAATAGTATATGTAATGCATTCAGAAGTCAAATTCTTCTATTGCGTAAACAAGGCTCGGGCCTTGTTATTGTTTCCATTGGGTCAGGCCAAAAAAATAAATATGTGTCTTTCCGGTAACCCGACCGACCCAAATTTTACGCGCCGACCCTAGCACGTTTTATTGCAAATCCGGATTACGTACCCTAATTTGTTCTAAAACTAGTCTTCAAAACACGCGCAGTTAAAAAGACGATTGTAACAAATGAATTAAAAACCGTTTTTTCAAGCGTTTGAAAGATTTCACATGTGTAGATACTTAACAACATGGCGGCAATCGCAACCCCAAGTCCACCACATGTTGTCATGGGGTTTAAGTTAAGAAAATGTCTACATTCACCCGAAATTAATGCAATAAACAGCTTTCCGGGGCACTGGACTTTGGGGAATTTATACAGAGAAATTCATAATTTTGAAGCAAGGTAAGCCAAAGGATCGACGTTCGAGGCATGTGGGTTTAAGGACATAATGTCGGTTGGCATTACGTTCAACATCGGCGGAACCCTGACATTTTCGTCCGTAAAAGAAATGGGCATTAATTATATTGTCTTCACCTGTAATGATCATGATGTCGACGTGGAAGTAGGCTTGGAAAACGTAGTTGAAAAAACCACAAGGAAGACCGTGGATGCATTCCAGTTGCTAATGGCAGGGGGTAGGGCATACCCGGAGTTCAAACGGAATAGGTAATGTGTTCAAATGAAAAAAACTTATGTAAATAACAGTTTGAAAAATTTTAAAAGGTTTGAATGGTTTATTCTGATATGGATACTGTCAAAACGAAGCATATTAAATATGTCCAAAATTGTTTAAAAAACAAATTAATACAGGGTCAGATGTTTATAATATTTAGCTCAGGTATCAGAGAAGGACTACAAGGAAGGATGAGCTTTTCAAAGACATTATTGAGCATTTCTTTGTGGGGAGAAAGTGCGATTTTCCTCGATCGATGGCTGCATCTGAGGGCTCATATATTACACAGGTATACACATGTGCATGGTTGCATTACTATTCAATTCATAAATTGAAAGTAAAATGTAAACACATATCAAACAGATTAAACTGGTTCATTTGGAATCTTTAGCCTCCAAATTAGGCCTTCAAGGAGTAACCCTTCATTCATTAAAACATGTTGAACTATTTATAGTAGGGATGTCAAATCGGTCAATTTTTAGTACTCGGTTACTCGGACGTTTTTCCGATCGAGTACCCGGGTACTCGGTAAAAGTGTAAATAAATATGAACAAGTATACTTTTTGAGATTTTTCAGCTATGTTTTAGGCATTTTGTGGGTTAGTAAAACATTTGTCATCAAATTCCAGTCGCTATCAATGTGATGTTCCGTAATTGTAAGTTAACTTTTTGTTGCGTTTGACGTCCAAGTATCAGTCGTCAGAGCTACAGTATCATCTTCATCAAGTTCTCCTAACAGAGCGGATTTACGATAGTATTATAGTATTACGGGACGGTATGTTGTAGTTTGGTGCGACGATCGACATCAGTTTTTTAAATCCTTTGCCTTCGATTATTTGTAACGGCATGTATTCTAACACAACCATATCAACAATCGCAAGTGTAATATCATCTGTCCCTTTCCCGAGAATTTACGGCTTCTTGGAGAATTGACCAAATTCGATAAAGTCAATTGTTTTTTTATCAGTAAAAATACCCTTTTTATACCATTAATATATATATAAAAATTACGTAAACTGAAATCTATGTGCAAATTGAGAAACTTGATGTGGTACTTTCTGTATTAATCATTATATATATTTGATAATACATGTACATAATTTAAATCATTTATTTCGACGAATATATATGCTAGCGTACCATTCATACCATGAGAAATCACTATATGTGTATTTTATAAATATTTTACTGAAATGGATATACTTAGTAAAACAAGTCTTGATGAATACAATATACAGAAACATTGCTCGAGTACCAGTACTGATTTCTCTATTTGCACATCTATGCATTAATAACTTCTAGAATTCTGAATGCTGACATATTCTGCAATGTTTTGGTGGTGTATTTTAACCTTCATAGTAGGCTTCTGTAAAACTTTGGTGTGCTTTGTCTTTCTTGATAGATGTAGTAATTGTATTTAGCCCTAACACCTCTTGTATCAACTAAATACAGAATAAATAATTTTGAAAAAAATATATGTATTTTTACTAGGCTACCTTAAAAATTTTACGCTGATTTTTTTTCAGGTCTTATGAAACTGTTTATGGTACATAACAAACCAACACTTAACCATAAACGAAACCTCCGACAGGTACAAAGAGGTCATGCCAGTTTCAATCATCTTTGAGCGGTTCCAAGGGTATAACGAGGTCAAGAGGAAAAGGACCAAAAGTCTCCCCCTTGATTGCCAGGGACTTAAGAGTCATTCGCAGACTTTACATAGGTTTCTATTCTTTGATTAATGCACACAAAAATCAAAGTAAAAAGTAAAATTTTGAGTGTTTGCCAAATAAAAAAAAATTCAAATGGTACTTTTAAAACTTAAAAGAAACTTCTCTATTTTTTTTTTTAGCTTGCTGATGAAACCTATCATGAACTCCTTTTTTTATAGCTTGCTGATGAAACCTATCATGAACTCCAGCTGTGCTTGGAAGTCTGTTGCAGAGGAATTGAAGGAACTTGCAGATTGTCTAGAAGCATACGGTAGATATTTAGAGAAGAAAGAAGCTGTACAAGAAAATCAGAGCCTGCTTCATCCAGTTAGAACAATAGCTGCTGATGCTACCATTGAGCTCAGAGGGGCTGTGAAAGGAACTGTAAATGAAAAATATAAAATACTTGATGAAAAACTTGCAAATTTGGATATTTTAGAGCCTGTCCTTTTTGATGAAAAAATTCACTGCAGCTCACCATTCTGCACGAACATGCAGCGTTACAGATTTATAGAAAAGCTTAGGCTGTCCTGCCCATTTATTTAATTCTCTTCAGTCCAGGTGGATCTACAGTGTCAACTTTGTGTATTGTGCGTGTAGTGCATGATGTAGAATCAGTTCCCAACTCACTGGTAGAAGGAGCCAGGATACTTCAGACATGCAGGCCAATTCTGAAAGAATACCATACTAGAGCCCAGAGAACCCAGTTCAAAGACAAACTAAACACTATTGCAAAACTGTCACCAGCACTACTTGAATTCATATACAAGAACTAGCTATGGACAATTCTGTTGCAATTCATCCAGCAAGAAAGGCTTCGATTAATTACATTAGGAAACACAAGTTTGATTGCAGATCTTAGGCACATAAATCCTGGTCGACCAGGAAACAAGTATGACACCTATTTTGGAGTGATGGGAAATATTATTGAAGAAATCACAGCTGCTGATGAACAAAGGCATGGTGAAGCTCACTTAACTGAGTTTTTATCGTTAGAAGATCTCATGCAGAAGATCAAAGAACGTTGTGCCGATCCCGAAACTCCAACTCCTTCAAAGAGTTTAGTCAGATTACAATTTGCTCCTATGAATCCTTACTGCCATGCAGCTCTGAACTTTACCTCAAAGATAAATGTTCAGTATAAAATTCAAAAGAGACAGCTGAAAAATTTTCACATGGATGCTCATTTCTGTAATGCTCAATTTAAGTATTTAAACTTAGAGCCATAGAACTACAGGACAAATTAGTACTTCTGTGTAGCGATGACAAGGCAAAAGTGCCGTTTGGAGAGCCAGGTGCGCCTGTATCAACTGCTGTTCGTGGGAAGAAGTCGATAGTTCCAACTGCAACTTCTTAAGTAGGAATTGACCATGACATGAATAGAGGATCTCTCACACCATCAGTAAATCTGTGTGAAATACCAAGCAGCATTGACACGTCCTTTGTTCGTGGTAAAGTCTTCACAGTTGTTAACGACTCAGTTCTTCAGAGTGCTGTTCCATGTAGACATGCAGCTTTCACAGCGAAGGTTCTTGCTAACAGAGAAGAGAGAAAACCTATCCTGTTGAAATAAACAGATGGCGGAACAGATCAGAGGAACAACTTAGAAAGCGTACGTTGTGCAAACATATGCCTGTTTCGAGAAATGAACTTGGATATGTTGATTCATGTTAGATGTGCCCCAGGGCATAGCTGGACTAATCCAGCTGAGAGAATAATGAGTATTCTTAACATTGGTCTTCAGAATGTTTCATTGGAAAGAAAAGAAGCTGGGAGAGAGATCGAAATGCTACTCAAAGGTTGCAATTCAATGTCTAAAATCAGAGAGAAATGTTCCTCAAATGCCACTCTGCGTGAAGGTTGGACTCAATCTGTGGAACCATTAGAATCATTAGTGTCATCTCGTTTTCGTCGTCTGAAGCTGAAATCTGAACCAATTCAAGTTGTAGGTCCTTGCTCACTTGATGATAATGATATCATCAAATGGCATCTTCGGGAACTTTTCCCAAACTTAATCTTCAGAAACTTCAGAAATCTCACACACAAAAAGTTGAAGCATACAAAGCATGGATGGAAAACCACTGCAAAGCAAGCCATTACGTTTTTCAGATAAGAAAATGTCAAGACCGTGCTTGTTGCCTTGAGCCAGTTGTCTCTGAAGATGACATGAAATGGTTACCAGATCCAGTTTTAGGACAATGCCTAAGAAGAAGTTAATGGAACAGAAACATCAGAAAATGACTGTCCTTCTCTGAAAGAGCCAACAAAGAGAAAAGCTCTTACTAAAGAGACAGAGAAAACCTGCTGTCCTGCAGTAAGGCCAAACACTGAAGAAACAGAATCACAGCCTGTCACAGAGAATGTCTCCAACTTGAACGATATACAGGTACCTACATCTTCTTATGACCCTGGATTGTGCACAGGTCAGAACTCAAGATCCCTCGTCTCATGTGTGGAAAGTAGCAAACCAAGGGCAATTTACTTGCGTCACAGGTTTACAGAGAGACAGCAAACTTCAGTTGCAATAGGCTTAAGTGAGTATGATTATACTTGTGGATCTATGTTGCTTCCGCCAGAAAATCCAATGTTTAAGAACATTATGACTCGAACCGATATGACATGTCAAAGTCCTGGAGACCTCCAGTATTACAGCAGTGGCTTAGGACTTGCTGACCTGTGTGCACATTGCGGTTTAAATTCAGTTCACGTAAGCACATACCTTTTGAAGCGATATAAAACAGTCCTACCATTGTGTGATGAATGCAAAGACTCGGGAAAAAGTGTGATTGTTCAAAGGCCATATGGAAAAAACTGAGTCAGACCTTCTTTGCCTCTCATTGTAGATTGAGCAGAGTCTGAGTTTTAATATCCCTTTCTTTAGTAAAGATTTTTGTTCCAGTTTCCTTAAAACAAATGATTTTATTTTGAAAAAAAAAACCCTGTTATTTTTAAATCCATAGCTGCTGTGCCTCTGACATAAAAAAGAAGAATTCAGTTCCTATGTATTTAATATTGACTGTATCTTGAATTCTTTATTCTACTTTTTTTTTTGTTAAAGGTGACAAAGTTTCATTTATTAAATTGTGATTAAAATTCAAATGTCTTTTTTCTGTAATTCAATCTCTTGCAATTGGTTCTGTTATCTAGGTCTAAAAAACAAAATATTACTTGTTTATCATCTTAATATAATTGTAAAATACAGTTTACCTAAAAAAACCCAGTTAAATATAATGTGAAGTTAAAATAAAAAGTAAAGTAAAAAAAAAGTAATTGCCTACCTACCTACCTACCCTAAATTTGGGGGACATGTTACCGGAAACACACATATTTTTTTTGGGCCTCAGAATAGTGTAAAATGATCTTTTCTCTTCTGATTAGTTTTGAATAAAAATAAGCAGTTCCTAGCGTTTGTCGGATTCATTTTAGGTTTAACCTGGAAAATCCCAAATGAAAACATATTAAACTTTGTTTACATAAAAAAGAATTGTGGGCATTGTATATCACGACTCGACGACTGACGTTCAAATTTTGGTTGACGTTAAAAGTGCCGTCCTCAGTTCTTTACATAACTTTTAAAGCACTCTTCAGTAGTGTCACATTGTCAAAACAAGATGTGAAACTGTTATCTGGTAGGCATAGTAGTAAGTTGCAGGACTCTTTTGTATTCACTGTTTTAACGGATAAAAATATATTAACGGATAACGGAAATAAATATATTAACAGATATTTTAATGGATAAAATTAATTAAAATTACATGCATATATATATTTTTTTTATTAATACATGTATTACAATTCCCATTAGAATTCAGTACTTGGTGTGTGTAAACAGATGTACATAATTAAAACACACAACCTGGAAAGATTAATAGAATATATCATTAATTATAAGATAAGGATATAAAATACCCTAAAAAGCAACAAAAAAAATAATGTTCCAATACATCTTTGAGTGCAATTTTCATAGTTCTTACTTCTAAGATTGTTGAAGGACGATAATAGTTTGAGATGACGTCAAAAGCTTACTTAATGTCATCATCTAAGTCATTTTGAAAACAGCATTGAGATTGAAGGAACTGAAACCATTCGCCATTTACATCAATATAATGAAGATAATTTGGCACTGTGGATTGCCTGAAATAAAAAATGAAATAAAACATAATACACAATTAACTTAAGTATGTTTTTTTTCAGTTTTCACAATAAAATTCCTTTTGAATTTTTTTTACATTTTCACAGGAAAAAACTTTATTAAATCATTTGTGATCTTGTTGTTCTTAAATGACGTGTTTCACATCTCTGGGACGTAGGTAAGTAATTACAATTACTTTCTCTTATAAAAGTCTTATACAGCAAATCATTCAATTTCCTTCAGGGTTTAAGAGGTAGTATATGTATACATCAACAAAATAATCTTTTAAAAGAGACTTTAAATTTCATGAATTTTTATTTTCAACCAATTTTTTACAAAAAGATACTGACAGGGGCCACATCTTAACCTTGTTTTAAGTATTACTGTAGAAAAATACATGTAACTTTTACAAAAGAGGAATGAGAAAATGTGTGATATAGCTTTTTTAAACCCATGATGAAGTTTCTTAATTTGAGGCTGCATGGTCCTATGTTTTCGCTCTTACAGTATCATATAATTTTCCATACAAACCAAGTATCTTAAAAAGTTTTTCGCCTATCAACACCAGCATTATTGGTCTGCATTTAATGTTAGAATATTTAAAGTAAATAATATAATTTCTTTATGGGCACACAGAAGAACAAACCAAAATGCATTATGCAAAATGTTTAGAAAAGGGGACCGTTTGGTTTCGTCCCCCAAATGCTGAGGTTTATTCAACCTGCGTGTTATGCATCGACTGTAATTAAGAAAATAAACGTTAGAAATATTAATAAACAAAATGTACATAGGTTTCTTTTTTGATTTCCCAAATTACTAAAGCCTCTATATATAGCGATGTCCAAGTCGTAATACAATCACAGGCACCTCGACCTCGGGGACAAATGTTGATATGAGGTGAAATAATGCGGTACCTCTTTATGTCATTTGTTTTGTTAACAAATTTTGTTCATCATTTTTTTCCATTGAAATATGGCTTAATTGACCACGAAAACAACATCAATATGTTTTTTTATGCACATACTTAGCATGACCATCGTTTCAAAAGCTTTCACAAAAAATGATAGAAAATTGCACCAAGCTGCTTTAAGTTCATTTAAACACAATTTTCATTGAAACAAGAATAGAATTCCTGGGTCCCCCGCCGGTCAAGCAGTATACTAGTTATAAAAGTATCGACCAAGGCTGATTTAGGAACTTGACCAAGGTATTAGTGGTATAAACATTTGGTATAAATTTCATGTAATTCCGTCAAAATTTGTAGGCATGAGAGCGCTTACAAGGTGAATTTTGGGATAAAACGGAGTCATTATTGTGGTCAAAGTCCCATAACTCCAACAAAAAGTATCGACCAATGCTGATTTTCGAACTTGACCAAGGTAATAGTAGTATAAACATTTGGTATAAATTTAATGAAAATCCGTCAAAATTTGTAGGCATGAGAGCGTTTACAAAAAAGTGTGACGGACGGACACACAGACGCACGGACGGACGCCCGGCATTTCTATGTCCCTGCTTCGCGTTGCGGCGGGGGACAAAAAAAAATCAGCTAATAAATGTACAAAAATCTGTTGATCCAGCAATGTAGCCTTTAACAGGGTCCATTAGAGTTACATTTGAAATGATAAATCTAAAAAACTTTCAAATGCAAACTCATTTTTACTTTCAGCAAATCAATATGTGAGCCCTAATTTGATCGCTTTGTAAATGATTCCAGAATCAAAACAAATAAATTGACCTAATATTTCAGGAACTTGATAACGGAGCTAAGGAATCCCAGGAACAATACAAGCAATAGCTTTCCAAAAAGCTTGCCTGACTAAACAAAATTATTCAATGGAAGCATGCATGTATCAATTAGGCTATCTTATCAGAAATGAATTTTTATTTTCGCTACTGATCATAAATTTATGAATGGAACGTGCAAATTTAAGACGAAATGTTAGTCTTTTCATCCATCTAGAACATGTACATATATATCACTTAAAATTCATTTATTTTATTAATTCAATTTTTTAGGAATGAACACATAGGATATATCATATAAGTACATGTAAGTTTGAAAGCTGGAGAGTAAATAGTCGTTTTTTTCAAATTGTATTTGTTATATTAATTGCAAAATCAACTGAAGGGCATTTTTTTAAACTTCCAACATTATGAAAGATGAGAGGGTATACAAACACGTATTGTGTTTGAATGTGTGTGGGCAGTTTCATTAAAATCATCTTGACAAACAATTCACAGGGCGAAAAACCATCTTTAAGCAAGTCCTTAAAGGTGGCTTAAAGGTGACTTAAAGGAGCTTAAAGGCGATACAACCTTTAAGCCGCCTTTAAGTCACCTTTAAGCAAGTGCTTATAGGTCCTTAATGTCCAAACTTCTTTAAGCCACCTTTAAGCCACCTTTAAGCATCTTTAAGTGGCATTTACGCTCTCTTTACACTGCCTTTACACTGTCTTTAAGTGGCCTTTAATTCAATATTGATCAAGCTGAACAATAAAAACATATATTAAATGCAAAAGCTCTTTCATAGATATGGGAGGGGGTCATCCGAGTGATAATATAATTTCCAAGGAAGGGGGGGGGGGGTGTTCCAGGCGGTTTTAATCGTCGCTCCATTAAACACAGATCGCTATCATCAGCACTGCTCCGATGGACACAGATTGCCGTTATAAAATTCTTTATAATTTTTGGGGGGGTTCAAAATTATTGTAGGGATGAGCGCAGTCTCTGTATCTTAATATGTGCATAAAACTAATTAAAGTATGTTTGTTTCCCATTATAAATTAATCGGTGAAAAAAATCTCTCTCTCTTTCTCCTCTCTCTTTTCTCTCTCTCTCTCTCTCTCTCTCTCTCTCTCTCAGTTCATCCGGTTATTAAACAAAATAAAGATAATGAACCAAAAATTCATGATTTAATTTGTTAATCGGTTTAAGGTTTGTATTTTTTTTTTCAATTTTCATTATTTCTAACTCTAGATCTGCTAGATACATGTTAAAGATGAAAAGACTCTCAACTGCCTTTGTTATATCGGGCAGGATATTACTGCTTTGGTTGTCTAGACATAGTTTTGTTCGTTTGTGTATATCTAATTAGAGTCTATTGTTTGTCCAACTTAAGAAAACCCCTGGAACTAACACAGAATATACAAGATATACACAACAGTTGTGTCGTGTGCCCAGGTGCATGTTTGTGTATATCTAATTAAAGTCTATTGTTTGTCCAACTTAAGAAAACCCCTGGAACTAACACAGAATATACAAGATATACACAACAGGTGTGTCGTGTGCCCAGGTGCACGTCAGGGTTTCTAAAGGCGTTGAATCTTAGTATGTACGAGTATACGATAAGTCTAATGAATAAAAGTTAATTTACATTTGTAATTCATTTTCAAAGTATTATTTCCTAGCTCTGGGTTTCAAAGATGTTACGTCTACAAATTAACGATACATGTATGTAAGAGTAAAATCTTGAGGCTAATTAATTAATGTACCGGTGATCATAAATAGGGGTTGATTATTTAAATATATGTATTTAGGATAAATATGTCAAATATACCCGGCCTGGCACATCATACAATTGTATGTACAAGTCATTTGCAATTGCCACATGCAGTAAATACGTCACCGGTAATTGGTAATTTTGTTTGTTATAGAATTAATAGTTTAAAAATCATGTACATACAATTACATGTAAATATTTAAACATATTGGAACGGCGCCGCGATCATGAAAACCGGGAAATTGCGGGAAATTGAACAAATACCCTAACAGTATCAATGCATTTAATAAAAGAAATGATTTCATTTTCTTTCTTACATTTTTATAGCTATAAATTAGATGAACGTATATCTACTCGGTTTAAATTTATTAACTAAGAAAGCCTACTATAGTGAACCTAACGGTTTCCATTTAGGTATAATATATTTTTGTTCACTGAAGACCAAGTTCCGTATTTCATTCTAAATACATGCATGCATGTAATTTATAATTCGGATATATAATTGATTGTTACCAACTGAATGGTTTGTCAAAATCTTTTCAAGTAAACACATTCAATACAGTGATTCAATATCCACTGACATATAGGATATAAAAACGCTCTTCTGTATGTAAGTTGACGTGGCGTAGAGGATGTGTGGTGATGCTAGTTAACTAAGGGCCCCGGGTTCAATTCTCGCCGTGGCCGGTTTTTTTTTGTGTTTTTTTTTTTTCATTTTTCTTTCTAGAAAAAAAACCGTTTTAATACCTTTTCTTTCATAAAGTTAATACATTTTGTTGAAAATTAAGCACAATATTGAATTAAATTTTTTTTAATGGCTTAAAGGTGGCTTAAAGGTAGCTTAAAGGTGGCTTAAAGGTGGCTTAAAGAAGTTTGGACATTAAGGACCTATAAGTTGTCCTTAAAGGTGGCTTAAAGGTGGCTTAAAGATAGTCTTTAAGCTGCCTTTAAGCCATCTTTACGCTTTCTTTAAGCCACCTTTAAGCAATACATATAGCTTAAAGGTAGCTTAAAGGTGGCTTAAAGATCGTCTTTAAGCTACCTTTAAACACCTTTAAGCCATCTTTAAGGAGGACTTAAAGATGGTCATTCATCCTGTGATTAAAAAAGGTTGAATTCTCAAATTCATGAAAAAAAAAAACCTAACTATAACTCCAATTTAATTAGAATTCCTCATTTGCAGAACTTTTTATTATTGCATGCCCTGGGGTATTTGCATGATCCCAACAGACTCGTCAACTAATCAACGCACAAAAACTATGAATGAGACATTTTGGCGCGAAATCCTGCTTTACCGTTCACGCAACGAATGAACTTAGCCATTGGCAGAGATCCATGGGGGGAAAGGTTAGATGAATTTTTTGACATTTGTTTTGTAACAGCTACATATATGTATATTATACTTTGGATCGGATGTTTTGGAAGAAATCTATCGAATTAAGAAACTCACTTGATTAGTAATTTTTAGCTCACCTGAGCTGAAAGCTCAAGTGAGCTATTCTGATCACATTTTGTCTGTCGTCCGTCTGTCCGTCTGTCCGTCCGTCTGTCCGTCTGTCCGTAAACTTTTCACATTTTCAACATCTTCTCAAGAACTACTTGGCCAATTTCAACCAAACTTGGCACAAATCATCCTTAGGCAAAGGGGATTCAAACTTGTGAAAATTAAGGGCCACACCCGTTTTCAAGGGGAGATAATTAGAAATTAATGAAAAATTTTGAGAAATTTTCAAAAATCTTCTTCTCAAGAACCAGAAAGCCAGGAAAGCTGAAACTTGTGTGGAAGCATCCTCAGGTAGTGTAGATTCAAAGTTGTGAAATTCATGACCCCCGGGGGTAGGGTGGGGCCACAATGGGGGGTCGAAGTTTTACATAGGAATATATAGAGTAAATCTTTAAAAATCTTCTTCTCAGAAACTAAACAGCCAGGAAAGCTGAAACTTGTGTGGAAGCATCCTCAGGTAGTGTAGATTCAAAGTTGTGAAATTCATGACCCCCGGGGGTAGGGTGGGGCCACAAGGGGGGGTCGAAGTTTTACATAGGAATATATAGAGTAAATCTTTAAAAATCTTCTTCTCAGAAACTAATCAGCCAGGAAAGCTGAAACTTGTGTGGAAGCATCCTCAGGTAGTGTAGATTCAAAGTTGTGAAAATCATAACCCCTGGGGTTAGGTTGGGGCCACAATGGGGGGTCGAAGTTTTACATAGGAATATATAGAGTAAATCTTTTAAAAATCTTCTTCTCAGAAACTAATCAGCCAGGAAAGCTGAAACTTGTGTGGAAGCATCCTCAGGTAGTGTAGATTCAAAGTTGTGAAATTCATGACCCCCGGGGGTAGGGTGGGGCCACAAGGGGGGGGTCGAAGTTTTACATAGGAATATATAGAATAAATCTTTAAAAATCTTCTTCTCAGAAACTAATCAGCCAGGAAAGCTGAAACTTGTGTGGAAGCATCCTCAGGTAGTGTAGATTCAAAGTTGTGAAAATCATAACCCCTGGGGTTAGGTTGGGGCCACAATGGGGGATCGAAGTTTTACATAGGAATATATAGAGTAAATCTTTAAAAATCTTCTTCTCAGAAACTAAACAGCCAGGAAAGCTGAAACTTGTGTGGAAGCATCCTCAGGTAGTGTAGATTCAAAGTTGTGAAAATCATGACCCCCAGGGGTAGGGTGGGGCCACAATGGGGGGTCGAAGTTTTACATAGGAATATATAGAATAAATTTTTAAAAATCTTCTTCTCAGAAACTAATCAGCCAGGAAAGCTGAAACTTGTGTGGAAACATCTCAGGAAGTGTAGATTCAAAGTTGTGAAAATCATAACCCCTGGGGTTAGGTTGGGGCCACAATGGGGGGTCAAAGTTTTACATAGGAATATATAGAGTAAATCTTTAAAAATCTTCTTCTCAGTAACTAATCAGCCAGGAATACTGAAACTTGTGTGGAAGCACCCTCAGGTAGTGTAGATTCAAAGTTGTGAAAATCATGATCCCTGGGGGTAGGGTGAGGCCACATTGGGGGGGGGGGGTGTTAAAATTTTACATAGGAATATATAGAGTAAATCTTTAAAAATCTTCTTCTCAGAAACTAATCAGCCAGGAAAGCTGAAACTTGTGGGAAGTATCCTCAGGTAGTGTAGATTCAAAGTTGTGAAAATCATAACCCCTGGGGGTAGGGTGAGGCCACATGGGGGGGGGGGGTGTTAAAGTTTTACATAGGAATATATAGAGTAAATCTTTAAAAATCTTCTTCTCAGAAACTAATCAGCCAGGAAAGCTGAAACTTGTGGGAAGTATCCTCAGGTAGTGTAGATTCAAAGTTGTGAAAATCATGACCCCTGGGGGTAGGGTGAGGCCACATGGGGGGGGGGGGGTGTTAAAGTTTTACATAGGAATAAAGAGTAAATCTTTAAAAATCTTCTTCTCAGAAACTAATCAGCAAGATGATTCTTTTTAATTGTTAAGACTTTGGCTCCAGGACAATTCTTCGGCCTCACAAGAAGGTTCAGAGTTTGATGTAGCTAAATATCCCATATATAAACAATTGTAAAGGATCTTTTTGAGAACTGCAATACTCAACATGTGATATGACTATAAAATTGAAGCAGGCAGCTTTTTTTTCATTAGAATCTTTTTGTATTACTGTTTTGGGTTATTGCCCTTGATTTATTGATTCTTGATTATTTTAATTAATGCATCCACTGTTAACCAATTAATGTGATGATTATTTTTATACAATAATAAATATTCAATGTATATAAGTTGTTCTGCATAAGTAGTTTTGGGTTAGGCTGGATTAGTTTGTTTATTTTTGATTTCCAATTTTTAGATACTATGAATTATTTTAGGCTGGCACATATATAGGGACAGTGTCTATTGCATTGCAACGAGTGACTGTTTGGGGTTAAGCTTGAACAGGTACGGAGAGATTGAGGGTGTTGACATCCCTTCTCTTTCTAGTCTTCGTGTTTTTCTAACCAACGATACTGAATGTGCGGTCATTTCTGCCCTGTATCGCATTGATACAAGTGTGCGGTCATACCTGCTTGTATTGGTGGTGGTTGCGGCGGAGCACTTGTGTATGGTCATCCCTGCTGGTGTTCTGGCCTTTCTAGTGCAAGTGTGCGGCACTCCCTGCGTTAGGTTGAGCTGTTGGCGCAAGTGTGAGGTCATCCCTGCTTGCGTTATCTCTGCTTGCATTAACGTTGGTACCTGTTGAGTTGCGTAGGTGTGCAGTCATCCCTGCCTGGATAACGTTGAGTCCCTATATATGTGCAGGAGCGGTGATTAAAGTCTGCTCTTGTAAATATTTTCAGCAATCAGGGCTATCCGAGTTCCAAGGGGGAAAAATGGATTTTATTTATACAGGATCTACATGTATTAATGTACATTGTCCAGATTGTATTATGACTCCATTAAGCTGACTTTATCATACCTATTGTTCCTCAGGTGAGCAATGTGGCCCATGGGCCTCTTGTTAAATGTGGTAATGTACATTTAGTAAGACACGCGAGTTATGTTCCCTTTTCAAGATAAATGAAATCGCCCAACTAAAAGAAAATGGGGTCACACCCCGCTTTGGCGATTTAGTTCCTCCAGTAAACATTCAAGCTCTATAAATATATATTTGTTTTAATCCACACTGATGACTCTCTTGTAATAATGATAATCCAACACCAATTATTTCTTACATTGTACCGTAATAGACAATATGCTACAACTTGTTGCGATGACCCCCTCCCCCTTTTTCACCGTTCAAATATGGTGGAATGCTGATCTATTTTTAAAGCAGGATTACACACGTGCTCTGCAAGGTGACCGCCCCTTTTACTTGAAAACTCTTGCTCGCTGTTGTTATTACATGCCATATAACATGTTCATCAATTATGAACGTAAATGCTGACATTTTAAACATGCATCGGTTAATCTTTTTTGTGAAATATCATGATATTGCTTGTCCCATTGTCTACACTGTTTCGGAGATTGTCACTTTTAAACCTTAGATATGCCTGACGTCATGACGTCAGGCAATCACCTGATATTTGTTTTCTGATTATGTGGTGATTCCAGGAAAATTTCACTTCCTCCAATTCTTCTCTGATAAGCTGCATGTAGCAGTACTGAACTATAAAGTTCTGAAATGAAACTTGATGTTATTAGTTTCTTGGCTTCAAACAGGGATCTGATTTATTTATTATCTGCTTCAAATACTGATATCAAACCACACCTATTATCGTGATAGACTGACAAACTGTTAGCAAATGACAAAGTCCTAGGAAACAAAAGGATATAACCAAGAGGCCTTAGATTGACATGTCAGAGTCTCAAGTTTGCATTCTTACATTTAGATTCGTTTTGACGTCATAATCAGAATTTGAGACTCCTATGACTGCTACCTTGCGTAGATATTTAGAATTATCTATACCTTAGCTCCAGAAGCCCAACTTTTTCATGTGATTGAATAGTTCACCTATTAAATATGTTGGCATTTCTAAGTCAAAAGCAAATTTACACGTGAAGGTAATCACTAATTGTAAAATGACCATATTTTTCCTGAATTCCTGAAAACAATAAGAAAAGTATATTCTGAAAAGCAGAACAAAATTGCTTAAATTCAATTCCCACATTAAAACAATTTTGTTACAAAACCCGATGTTTATTTTAGCTTTTATAGAAGGTAAAATACTTCTAAATTTAAAAACAATCCAGTAAATTACTTGTACGTGTCCATTCTTAAAAGTAATGGTGTAAAACTGTCCATTCTTAAAAATAATGGACAGAGACAGGTAAAACTGTTAACTTATTGGACGGCTACAGTTCACTTTGAAGCAAGAAAGAAGGCATCACATTTGCAAACAAGGGCACCGCTAATCGGAGCATCCCCTCGCGAGTAATTGTATTGGGGATGCATTATTTAGGAAAATTTAGTTATGTAAATATAAATAGGAGACATTCTACTAACCCTCCATTACTTCACAAACTATATTTTCTTTACCTGTACAAAATCAAATCCAAAATATATCATGTTGTTAATTTGAGCTTTCAGTTTGAATTCACAGAAGAGAAGCGAAAGTAGTTATTGTCAAGTCGTATATAAAATTTGTTTAATATTTTGTTATTTTAACGATATATTAAAAAGTTGAAAAAATTGACTTGAAAATTAACATGATTTGTTCTTTTACCATGCAAAAAAAGTGTACGAAGTTTGATAAATATCCGTGCAAGGGTTTTCTCCTAAACTTGATTCCAAGCTGAACACACACACATACACACACACGCGCACAGCAGCGATGCTATATCACCTTCGCAACATGTTCCGCGAGGGAATAATAAAAATATTTAATGTTTAACACCTTGGGAATGAGACAGTTACTAACATGATACATCAAAGAAAAAAGTAGAATACATTATCCAGTATAATTTATATCTACATCATTTTTCAGAATCAGGAATCAAAATTAATGCACTTTATCATATTAATAGATCACATCAGATATGATCAGAATATAGACTATAACAAATTTCACTGCTCTATATGAAAATCATATTCTTCATAATCTTAAACTTAATTGTCGATCATCCAACCAAAATTCTCCCTGGAAAAAGATTCATAAAACTAAACCTTGACTCAATCAGTTCTTTCTCTCACAGAATGGTCAGTTTTTGGCTTTTATCTTTTACAAGAAGAATGGATAAAAAATACTTAAATTGTATTTTACAATCCTTAAAATGATGAATCCATCGATCGGTGCATTTTCTTTTCATAATTCCCCACCATCTCTCTATCCTCTTCAATAAAAAAAGGTAAAATTTAGAAGCCAAGTTACAGATTTAATATTTATTGTCTGTCAGTTAATTTAATATGAAAACATACATCCAACCAATGTACAAAGTTAAGTGACCATAAACATGTAAAATGTCTCTCAGCAAACATTTAAATTTAGCACCAAATTAAACCTTTAGTTTGACCTCTTTTTGTATTTGTCTTTTACTACCTACACTGTCAAAAAATAAATGTAGTCTTTGTATTCCTGTCACTCATGGTTGTTACACATTCCACTCCATTGACCCCCAAAAAAGATATTTCTCACACATTTGCAACAATGGTATAAATTTTGTTTTTTCTTATCTGTACAGTTGGAAATAAAACTGGAAACTCAAAAACATCTGGAAGCTTCTCTCGGATTTTTAGATTATTAATACATCCATCAGAAAAAAGGATGACTTATACAGACAATGAGCAATTTTTGGCTCCAAACAAAATAACTCCTTGCATTTTAACATCTGAATCTGAAGAACAAGCTACTCGGTCACCATTAATGGTGTCCGACTCCCATGTATTGTTTGGACTATGGAAAAAGAACATGTTCACTATAAGGCTATTATGTGAAAAACATTTACGTAAACGATTAGCGCTTGGATTAATAACATCTTTCTGTGTCGATAAAGAGATCGTATACAACATGATTTTCAAAGCATAATCACTTTCTATAACATTTTTGTTAACGATATTTTCTATAAAAAAAATCAACAGAAATTCTTCCAATTCTAATGTGAGGAACAAGTGTATTCCAACAAACAGGTTCAGTTCTATTTTTAGAATTCAGTCACATAGCAACAAATTTGAAAGTCTTTCTTTATGAATGCACATTCAGTATCTTTTGATTAAAAGAATAAATAGATCTTTATAAAATGCACAAAACAACTCGGCATTTTCTCTGATAGACAAAATGTTTTCTATATAATTGTCAAAAAATGACAATGCAGACGACAAAACATTTTCTATACTAAATCTAAAAACCATATTCAAGATGACATTGAAGAGAGCAAAAACTCTTCACGCTTCTTTTTTAAATTAGGAATGATGTAGAAATTTATAGAATGTCCTGTACATTTTCCATTGACAGATCGATATCTGTTTCGTAAAGAAACTTAAATCATTGACCTTGTAAGGCCTGTAGAAAAATCACTGCAATTTACTTCATAGTTTTCCTTCCGACTGCTCCAATTTCCAATTAGTCGGGTATGAAAGTACCAACACTAATGAATGCGCACACATTAAAGTTCCATCAGCTAGTGTGATACGTACGTCACAATGTTCTTAATTTTCAAACGCCTTCAGAATTCTCCATTCTGATAAAATTAATTGTATCATGGATGCGGCATTTTCTCTTTGAAGTTGTGAACTTGATAAATCAAGTTTAAATGAAAGGGGGTGGAGCTTAGGTGTGCATTAACTTGTTATCGCACATTCCAAAATAAAAACAGAAAACAACTACAAATTTATTTAAACAAATAGAAAGCAAAATGTCATATATATTTATGCATGTTCCGAAACCAAAATGACTTTAATGTTCCGTTTTCAAAAATGATAATACAAATCATGCATGACTTCGATTTAAAAATTAAATGAAATATTACAGTTATCAAATTTAAATCCACGATTGGCCAAGTCTGTCATTACCCTTTTCTCAGCTTTTTCGATGGATTCCAATTTTGTTTCACACAGATTATCGGCACTAGCAGGTTCTTGGACGTGCGTATTTTCTCCACAGGGGCTGCGGTTTTCGTTTTCAATACTTTCGGTGCAGGAGGATCCAAAATTTTACTCACATTTTCAGATACTTCTAGACAAGATCGCATGTACTTAGGGACCGCCCGCTCTGACCTATGACCCGTTCTCTCCATAATAGCCTGCTCGCCCATCCCAGCGCTGTACAACTGACTGGCACAAGTAAGCTTGCCACTGTGGTTAGCAAACTTTCCAGCGAGACCACCCTTTTTTACAAATGATCTTCATGAAGCTCTTTATTTTGTTAACACCAACAACTTGCGCACCATATCGAATAGGGTTCCCAGCTAACGGGCGTCTGTAAAACTCTCCGTTGTATCCAAGCGCATCGAGATACTGCTTAAAAATAGTCGGCGATGCATCTCTTTCCTTAAAAAAATTAATAAGGAATTGAAAAAAAATCATATTAGACCTTAAAAATGAATTTCAACATAATTAAACTCTTTAACGTTTTTAAATATATTTTGCCAGACCTACCTGGTTGACAGTAGTGACGAATATCCTTGCTCTGCAGAGTTAAATGAGCTAGTCCTCCCTTAAACGTCTTGCTAGATCCGCCGACAAAATGTACAAATTTACCTCGCCCATCCTCTCCAGTGGTGACGTTTGCGCAAGTCAGGTCTCTATGCTCATCAAATCCCCTCAGCGCGAAAAGTTTACACATGTAAAAAAACACTGCAAAGTTTCTGCAGTCTTATTTTTTAAGCACTTCTCTCTCCCATAGCAACTCCTCATCTCCCGGAGTAATTGGGTCTGCTTGTTTCACTTTTGTGCCTAGTCCTTTAGATAGGAGAGACTTTATTTTAGCGTGTAGAGTTTTTCTGAAATCTGCAAATCTCAAGTCTGAGAAAAAGTTAATGTCGTGTCCCTTAAATACCTCAATAATCCACAGACCAGATAATAAACCGACTTTGGTGGATATTCACTTCCGTCCTTTTTACGAGCGTCACATACAAAGCGCGTCAATGAATAGCTCATCGTTGAGACATCCATGCGCTGAAGGTCGGGTACGGCTAATTAAAGTGACACACTCCTGTTTTTCTCTTGGCGCCAGTTTTCTAAAAAATCACCAAATACCCAACGAGTGTTTCTCTTTGTATTTTGATTTTCTTGACTAGAAATCAACATCTCAATTTCGACATCCGAAATTCCTCCAAAACGCGACTTTGATTCATGGCTGTTTTCTTCAAAATCATTAGTGGTAGTAGATCTATCTCCGTCCAAATCAAAGTCTCCAAACATTTCAACATCAACATTCTGCATTTTGGCACGTGGCGACACTGGGATATCAATGTTCATATCAAATTCGTTTCCAAAACTGTTTTAAGCATACCGTCAACGAGCTCCTGTTCTTTTTCAATTGCATCACAAATCTGTAAAAGAGTTATGTCGTCCTCGGTAAATTGCAAACAGTCAAATTCATCAAACTTGATGGTCTCAAAGACGTCGTCCATCTTGCGTTGTCCTGCAGAAAATGTCGTCTGCTCGCCAGCTGCGCTATACCACAGTGCTTTGCCATAGTGGGCGGAGTTACCAAAAGAAATTTCCAGACTTTTCTAGAGTTCATTACATACTCTAGAGTACTTTACCGAGGCATTAAGCACAATCGGAAGGCCTCGAGAATCAAGCTAGTCTAACACAAGGTAGGCGGGGTTAACCATGATGCAAGTTATTTATAGAACAGTTACCCGTGATAACTGTATTTATCTTACATCCCCATTGGGCGAGACTCGTTGCTGCGCAACTCGTCCCACCCCAATGGGGATGTTAGATAAATACAGTTATCACTCGTAAACTGTTCTCTACATATTACTTAACATTTATCTATATTGTTATAGAGTAGTTCCGACTTTTAACCTTTTCCAATTGTAACCACATTGGTTACAATGGTCAACTTACTCATATGTATTTATGCCATGTTACAATGGTTACTGAAGACATTTAATAATTAAGTACATGGTTAGTATTAGGTCAGTGCTGGGAATTGGGTATTTGGGTTAATTAGGGTTTAAGGTTAGTTATGGTTTTGGTTAGTGTTTGGGATTTGGGATAAGGGTAAGGTTAGGTAGGATTAGTTAGGATTTGGGGTTAGGATAAGAGTTAGGTATATGGTTAGTTAGGATTGGGATAAAGGTAAGCAAGGATTGAGATAAATTAATTTTGGGATAAACATTAGTTAGGGTTAGAATAAAGGTTAGAGATTATTGCTAGTTAGGGTGTGTGTAAGTTAGTGTTTTGGATTAGGGCAAGGGGTTCGGTTGCGACTTTGGTTTGTGAGGATTTAGAATTTGGGCTAGGGTAATTGGAATTGTAACCAATATAATCGAATGACACTCTGCAAATCAGCTAATTACCGTCACTATGTATACTACACAATAGTTATAATAGAAAATATTCTATATGTGTAACCATTAATTCAAATACAACTAAACCACTCCTACAGCTGTACTGGCACTGTACCAGTTATCGGCTAAATTTTAATGTTTTCTTTTCGTATTTTCTTATTTCTTGATATTTTTGGATAAAACTTGCCATATTTTAGATAATGACCTCCTTATTTATCAATCTGTTAGTTTATATCATTTTTTAGAACCGCAAACATCTTGTTTTGTGATTTTTATCTGGCCCCGAATTTGCCGAGTTTTTACGACCTACTGTACCAGTTATCGGCTTCGTGATAATAACAAAGTAAAATCCCTGTACATGTTGATTTTATACTCTGCTAAATGAAATTTGAATTATGTCCCATGTGGGGTCAGACTAAAGTAGTCGGGGTTGTGATACATTATAAACAAAACTCAATTAATTATTCTTTTATTATCATACGGTAATTCACCAAATCGTACACGTATTCAATACATAATTGTGCAATCAGGCGTTCAACTGCGCTACGAATCTCTCGGAAATTAATGAATTCCTTTTGTTTATACAAGGTATAAATATTGATATTATATGTCAAATCAAAGAAGGGATATAATAACCTATCACAAAGAGGTAATATTTTTAACTTATTACGTCATTTTCCCCACTGCTGAAAGTGCAAAGATGTAAAATCAGCGGTAAACAATGATCGTATAAGCTCATGTTTAAAACATATTCAAGAAAGTTTTCAAGCAAACCTACTTTTCTTTATTCGAAAAAGACGACTGAATTAAAAAATCTTGGATTTTCCCGTGCTATAAACCCAAAACCTCAGTTTAGCCGATAACTGGTCTTAGCCGATAACTGGTACAGTGCCAGTAGCCACGGTATCTTAATAAAAGAATATCACTACTTTTTGATAACACTTGTACGTCATCTCTGTTATCATTGTCAACATGAAAATGAGTTATATAAATGTACGTACTGTAACAGGATATACAAAAAGCCATTAAGTAAAGTTGGGTCGAATTAAACAAAAATTTGGCTTTATTCATATTACCTTATTCATTAGAAAACAGACCGAGTCTTGTTAATTAATAGTTAAAAACAAGTTGCTGTCCTTTAAAAAATGACTACAATACGTGGACCATTTGCATGTGTTTTTAACGAGAACGAGAAAGTCTTAAGATTATCAGAGATTCCACCCACTCTAGCCCCCTGCTTTTAACCACTAAATTTGTACGTTGTATTACGTATATGTATAGCCCTGACTTTTTATCTCAGAATTGAAAGTGTTCATACTTCTAAGATAATTATGATATATCTATTAATGAAGTTTGCATGTACATGTAAAGTATCAGGCATTTGGCGAATTCTACTATTTGCGCACACATTACGATTTGTAATACTTTGATAACTATGCAGTGACAGCTTTGTATAAATTAATTTCATATTTTGATGCATCTTTCTTGAGATTTAAACTTTTATACAGTGACATAATTATTCAATCATACTTAAATGCTTAAACATTTTAATCGGGAAGTACTCTAGCCTCGCCTACTATAAAAGTAAAGTTAAGTTACATGTGTATTCGGAAAACAACATAACATTGCAAATTATGCTATTTGATGCATGTTGTAGTTTCGACATAACATTAACTTATTTTATAATATTGACAGTTCATATCACATGCCGATCATTACTTTGTTTCTGTACTGTTTACCGACAACTTTACAATAACAGCGCCTTTGAACTTATGTGTGCATATGGCATGGAATCCCGATCCCGATTCAGATAAACGTGTGCTAGCCTGGTTCCCTGAGCTACCCATTACGCACAGGAACCAGACTAGCTCATGCGCAGGCTGAATTTTCCCCATAGCATCCGGTTTAACCTCGCTTATATATTTTCTGCGTGGACCTCAGGGTCCACGCAATGAAAGAGGATAAAAGTCAGGACTAGCAATGAATTCATTATATAGGTAGAGAGCAAAGCCCTTACAAATTGTCCATGAAAGAGAAATTCACCGTATCTTGAAAATTATTTCAACGTCACAATATTATAAGTGCCACTTTTAACACATTAAAGAAATACAGGGGTTGATCCAAAGGTAATGTCACACTATGCACCGCGCTTCTCATTGGCGCTGTATTGGATTAAAGATACATCCACATTTTCCCCCTCAAAAATTAAATTCGAATTAAAATTTTTATGAAATGTTGTTGAACACTTTAAAGCATGATATATACGTGACATCGCCGCGTCATGAATTTAGGTTTTTTTTTAAGGTTTGTATATATATATATATATATATATATATATATATATATATATATATATATATATATATATATATATATATATATATATATATATATGAATAAATTACATGCATAAAAATTTGAAAATGCCCCAAACAACACAATATTTTAAAACAGATATGTTATTAACTTGTTCTAACTGTTTTGAAAAATTTGGGACCGTTACTGTTGATTTCTGTTATCTACCCAATGCCTTTTGTTTCTAGATCAAGGGATATAAGGGCTAGACATGCAAATAGTGATACGATGCATTGTTTGCTTCGATGGATAGAAATCACTAAAAATGTACTGGAATTGATATATCAACCTAAAACTGAGAATGAGTAAACAGGGTACCTTAAACGTGGTTCCAATACCTGATAAAAGCATGTCGTGTTAATAAATGAATTAGATAGATAGAAGACATACGCTCTGAAGGACAACTAAAGCTGGGTTCTTACGTCAGTGGCAATATCATAAAGCTACGTTCATGAGGTAACAAGTGAACTCGGCACCTGGTTAATTTGGCACCTGCGTAAATAGTGAAGTCGGCACCTGGTAAACTCGGCTTCAGGAATCTGCTGATCTCGGCACCTCGATCTTTTTTTCTTATCATAACTATAAATAAACAAAGAAGAAATACAAAACCTCGTTATTTTTTTTATTATCATAACTCAGATATAAAAAAAAAAACATCGGAGAAACACAAAACCATGATGCAATTGTGACAAATAAAAATTTCACGTATTCCGTGAATAAAAGCAGTTAAAAACAACCAACTGCAAAGAGTATATATATGATTAATATATATGAATGAATGAATATAATAATTAAATATAAAAACGAAGAAAAAGGGTAGATTTGTAAACATATTAATTTATTTCCTATATAAAACAGTAATAGTAGTATAAGGCCTCTAGATAGGGGGGTCAAGTGAGGTCAAATCCAAAATGGCGTCGAATATTATTTAGGTCAAATCCAAAATGGCGTCGGAATAAAGGTAAACAAAGGCAGTATAAAGTGAAAACGAATTTATTGAATGAAAACATGCAATTAGAACAAGACAATAATGATAAACCGTTAAAGTTAAAGTTATTCAACGTATTTACATTGAAGAAATAATCCTTTTCTTTCACGGATTTCGGTTTTTAATCGAGGTCGGGTTCCTCCACGAACATCTTTTGATTGTTGATTCTCTTCATTCGCCCCGGTATTTTTTGTTCGATTTTCATTTCCTCGTCCCAGTCTTCTTTTTTAGGTTTTTTGGTTGGTTTTTTTCTCTCTTTTTTGACGATTTTTTTAGGTGGTTCATTATCTTCTATGTCCGAAGTTTGAATGACTTCTTCGATTTTTGGGCAGTCCTTGGTCCAATGGCCTGTTTCTCCGCAAGTATAGCAAGCGCTTCTTTTTTGTGCTGTTGTTTTCTTTTTCTGTTTTTCGTGTGGGCATTTATTAGCCCAGTGTCCTTCTTCCCCGCAATTGAAGCATTTGTTGGATTTAGTTGGTGCTGGTTTTACGTTCTCTTTTTCAGGACAGTTGGTAGAATAATGTCCCTGTTCTCCGCAAGTGAAGCAGGTAAATTTTGGTTTGATTTCTTTGGCGCTGTTAGTTTTTTTTTTCTTTTGGTATTCTTCTTTGTGAGGGCATTTGGGTGAAAAGTGTCCTTCCTCTCCGCGGTATAGCATTTATAAACGGTAGTCATTCCTCCTTTTTTTTGCTGTATTTCTTGAATTTTATGCGAGATGATGTCGGTATGATTAGTAATTTCACTGCTCATGACTTCGAGGATATCCAGAATTCCTTTTTGAATTTTTTTCAAGATGACGTCGGTATGATTAGCAATTTCATTGCTCATGACTTGCATGGTATTCAGAATTCCTTCTTGAGTGGTAGTTATAATTCCGAAGTCTTCCTTGCTCATGTATGAGGGATCCTCTTGATCATATGCCCCTCTTTCTAATGCAGCCATTTCTAAGGCTACGGGGTCCTGCGACTGGGTCAAGAGAGATGGATCATAGTTCATGATTTTTTAGAGAATGATTTTATTTAATAAAAAGGCCTGTCTTATATACCCTTGTTGTTTACATGACTGAAGTTGTTATTGTTAAAATCTCTGCAGCTGTTTGACCTAAAAAAAACATCTGTGAGTTTGACGTAAACACCTGCAGGTGTGTAGTGGCCTTGAGAAAAGTTCGTAAACATGTTTGTCTGAGGGTATATAATAGAGAGTTTTTTATCATTTTAAAAATCAGAGAATGATACTAGAGCAATTATGATGTCTGATATTGCTTCATTTTCCTTTGAAGGGTATTTGTTGGTGACGAAATGGAACGCGTTGGCGACCGGGGAGAAACGACAGAAGTTGAAACAGATCGTGGAGATGAGCAAACAAATCGACAACCTGAGATGGCTTCAGAAAGTACTGATAATGGTTGCGGAAAACCCGAATCCCGGAAGATTAACGACGATTTATTGGTTTGCGGAGGGAGCCAAACCAGGGTTGCTACAGAAATTAACCGGGGTGACTCTAAAAGAATATCAGAGTTGGAATTGTATGAAGAGAATGTTTACCCGAAAAGGAAGAGAATGTACTCACATAATTCGGCAGATCGATCAAATGAAAATTGCGGCTCTGGAGTTTGCGTACATGAAACTAAAGAGAAATTTGGACATGCCTCAATGTTTGATTGTAGAGGACGAGAGCGAGAACGCTCGACCCATGGACGAAGAAGCCGTTGTCCCGGACGTGGATGTGCTAAAACAAGAGAGCCAATAAAAAAAGTAAGATTTGATCCTGAATTGAAAATTTACGAAGTTCCTAACGAGGATCGGACGAGCGAATGGATGACCGCTGCAGTAGACCGGATTCGATTTGAACGGCGTATTGAAGAGATGAGCCATCTCCTTGATCCGCTTTTAAGAAAACGCTATGAATTGTATACCTGGTTTTGGCGTACTCCTTACAACGGTTACGAACTTTCTAGTGCTATAACAAGACGCATAAAATTGCCTGGACGTTTGATTAAGAAAATTGAAAAGAAATTGAAGTTGATTTAATATGTTTTGTGTTCTGAGTTAAAATGTGTTTGTATTTGAGTTATTATGTTGGTATTAATAAAAATTAATTTACCAAAAAAATTGTTTTTTTCTATGGTGTATCTTGAGTACAAAAGAGTTAAAACCAATGATATGACGTCACAGTCACAGCGCGTGCTGAAACTGTCGATTTCAAGGTACATGAACTATTGTGAACTCTGATTTCCTAGACAACTGTCATTTAGTTGGATTGAAACTCCGCCCCTTTTGTTAAGCTCCGCCTTCTTATCGTAAATAGCCGCGTTCTCTATCCCCGCACTTCACTAGTTACCTAGTACTTGCACGAAGCTTTTCAACGATGAACACTACAGTGCCTGTTAGCCATAGCTACCCTCGCTTGTTCACCAGACAAGTGATAGAGTTATGGGACTACCAAAGGAACCCGGTCCGGCAGCAGTACGAACGGGTTTGTTTTCGACCGCTGCATCTCTTTGAAGATGAAGCCAATCCCCAGGACCCCTCTGATGGAGAGTTTTACCGGCCCAGCCCCATCATGGTCAGCGAGTTGCCAGAGAATGTTCAGCGGAGGATGGTACCCGATGCCAGGAGCCCTAGACCGGCTATTGTGCCCCCTGCCAGACCGCCACCGCCCAACTTTGGTGCCAGCCCCAGGCCCGCGATCATCGCAGTTCCGGTGAGTCCACCAGCGGTTCCAGAGTCGCCAGCCAGTCCGGATCCTTCGAAGGCCTATTCTCCGACGGATACGCCAACGAAGAGGATCCCTCCCTCGCCGCCGCCATTTTCACCAAACAGGCTGCATTGCGACCGGTCCTACTTTGTGGCACGGCAGGACCACCAGTACGCTTAGCCCGTGGACTGCCCGGACAATCAGCCAGCTAGACCAGCGGGGCCCTTTTCACCAGCCAATCCGCCCCTCCAGCCCACTCCGCAGCCTCAAAGGACACCAATCCGGAGGAGAGCGCCATCTCCACCCCGAGCTGTAGGACGTGGTAGAGGAGGCCCCTATCCAGTTGGACGAGGAAGACCCCGTGCCAGAAACCCGTTGGCGGATTTTAGACCCCGTGCACTTATTCCATCTCAGGAGTCCGCCTTTGTCCGTGCCAGGAACCTGCTCCGGGATTTTATCCCGAACATTGAAAGTCCTCCACCCATGGTGCGAACCTTTCCTGGACCTCCGCCGGTGCCCCAGCCTCCCAGGACTCCGTCACCTCAGCCTCCCAGGACTCCCTCTCCAGCTCCCAGGGACCCGTCTCCGCCTCTTGCCAACCTTCCGGCATCCAGGACCCCGTCTCCGGACATATTTCTGGAGCTGTATCAGCACGGCCGGCTTCCCATCGATGACCGCAGTCACCTGACGATCATTCCGAGCTGGGCAATCAAGGCAGAGAAGGAGATTACTGGAGAGTGTGTGATCTGTTACGGGGAGAACGAACATCTCCAGATCAGGTGTCAGAACTGTGGCACAATGCGTGTATGCTGTATATGCGTTGTCGGCGTATACCAGTCCATCAACCCTTGCCCGATGTGTCGATTCCGGGGAGAGTTTTAGACCAGCAGCACCATCCAGCAGTT
Organism: Magallana angulata; assembly: GCF_025612915.1. Classification (NCBI taxonomy): domain Eukaryota; kingdom Metazoa; phylum Mollusca; class Bivalvia; order Ostreida; family Ostreidae; genus Magallana; species Magallana angulata. The sequence continues at coordinate 12,449,978 of NC_069112.1, read as the reverse complement.
CCAGGCAGGCTAATTCCATCTAGCCCCAACGGCCCTTTTCAGGGCCACCCATATTTTTCGAAAAGATGCTATCTAGTACAGTACAATAGAAATAAAATATGAAACACCAGTCACATTTCCTTCATACCCAATCATGTATTCTTACGATTCACTCTCTCCTTGTCAATTGAAACACGAATTTACTATGGTGGTAGCGGGTCCTTCAAAATCGGGGAAAACAGAATTTGTAAAAAACTTAATATTAAATAAACATTGGATCTCCCCTCCCCCAGACAGAATAGTTTGGTGTTATCGAGAATGGCAACCGGCCTATGAAAGTTTAAAAGATCAAGTTAAGTTTATTCGCGATATACCAGAAAACGACGAGGAATTAGTGAGTGATTTTAGTCTTCGTCACCTTTTAATTTATGATGATATGATTGGAGGGAAAGCCATCGAATCTATTGTCGATTGGTTTTCTCGCAAAGCTCATCACCGTAACACCAGTGTGATTTACATTACTCAGAATGTATTTGATCGAGCCGTTCAACACCGGACGATTAGTTTGAATACTCATTATATGGTATTGTTTAAAAATCCCAGAGACAAATCTCAAATCACGGTTTTGAGTCGACAAATAGATATGCCTAATTTAATGTCGGCTTATTTAGATGCTACTCGCATCCCTCACGGATATCTGTTAGTAGATTTGAGTTCACAGACTCCCGATGAATTGAGATTGAGAAGTCAAATGTTTGAGAATTTAGTGGTGTACATGCCAAGAGAAATATAAATAAAAGGTGACGTACGATTTATATCATTTTGACTTGGAACACCATGGCAGGACAAAAGAAAATTTTGAGACTTCTGAAACTTTTGCAGGGAGAAAAAGATCCAGAAAAGAGACAAGAGATCATCGAGTTAAGTCGTAAGACTTTATTGAAATGGTTTTTGATTGGGGCTAAGAATTTGCTGAAAGGGACTATTCCTATTGATAAGCAGACTCAACGTTTTATCGATAAACATCGAGAAGATTTGAGCGTCATTGCTAATAAACATGTCAATGATGATAATAGATTAAAAGCGATTTTGAAACGAGGAGGTGCTGGATTTTTAGGTGGGGTGATCATTCGTCACTTGTTGAAATGGAATCTGAGTAAAGAGAGAATTGCTCAACCTAGAAAGAGTAAAGCAAAGAGTAAATCAAAGAAGAAAATAACACAAAAATTAAATATAAAAGATTTTGTAAAAACTCCTCCTCTGAGAAAAGACTTACCTGATTGGATTCGGGAGGAAGTAGATTTACATCGACAAGGTCAAACAGGGCAAGCTAAATTTGAGGAGAGAAGTTCGTCCATTGTGGAAAAAGCCATCACGACCAATGGAGATATATCAGCACCAGCTGGCAGCAGGCCAAACCCAGGGTACCTGGTTAGAACCGCCAACAGAGTTCGACAGATGGACAGACCCAAAGACCCATCTGACCTGCATGAAGAGGTGGGTTACATTGAGAAAATCATAACCAATGTTATCCAATAATTATATGCTTTACTCAATTAAGGTCAGGCAAGACATATCTTCTACTTTTATCTTTCACCACAAGGTGAAATTGAATTTATTAATTGTTACATCACTTGGAATAGTTTATGCTCTATATACCAAAAATCCCCAGGTTGGCTGCAAGCCAATCAAATTAACCAATATTTAAATAATATGTTCATGAATCAACTATTTTTTGCAGTTAGATGGACTTCTTTGAGAGGCATGCTCCAGGAATCCTGCGCCGGGACCTATTGGTTGGGGACAGAAGACATCTGAGCTTCTTCACCGAGAGGCAGCTGGATCTTCTGGCTGAAGCAAAGACCTGGTGTATGGACGGCACCTTCCGCTGTGTGAACCACCCCTGGAAGCAGATGTTTTCCATCCACGGATTTGTAAAGTCTGGGCAGCACATTAAGCAGGTTGTCAGGAAATAGCCAGGAGGATTACTACCAGTGGCGTAGCTAGAGCTAGAATGAAGTATAGGCACCAAATACGGCGAGGGGTCAGCGGGTCCAGGGCAGCGCCCTGGTAGGGGGTTCAGGGGGGCGAAGCCCCCCGTCGGAAAACGGATTTCATGTTTTATACAACACACAGGAACAAATTTAAGGCACTTACAATTTTGAGTTTTTTAAACGATTTTTTCGTAGTAAAAAGGCAAAAACATTTTTAAAGGGACTTGGACACGATTTAAGATCAAAAATTTTATTTTTATTTTTTGTGTACAAAATGGTTTACTGGTGCATTTTAAATGATTGACCAAAATATTGATTGTTGAAGTCAAGATACAAGCGAGATACAAAGGTAAGAATTGATTGTTATGTAAACAAAGCTCGAGTCTTAAAGTTGTTTACAAAAATGTCATGTAGAGAATTACCATTTCTTAGACAAAATGACATGTAAAAAACATTTTAAACTTGTTCAGTATCTTCATAAATACTATTATAAACAAAAATAGATACATTTGATTGAAACCTACGCAAATACAACACATATATAAAAATGACAATATTCGAGCTTTGTTTATAAAACAAAGAATTATAAACTCTGTATCTTGCTTATAACTTGATATTTGACTTTGAAATTTTGACATAGCATTATAAACTTCTATATTTATCAGTATAAACATTGAAAATGGAAAAATAAAATTTGAAAATTTTTAGTCAAATCGTGTCCAAGTCCCTTTAATACAATCCAACATTGCTTTCACCAGCAGTCTTTTTTTAAGCGTTATCAAAGTGAATGGCGGGAAGAAGATGGGGAAATAAGATAGGACAAATGCCCATTCGGTTTCATCGTAAAATACAATTTTGAATTTATTTAATCAATTAAATCAATTCAAATTTATGATAATACAAGTTTGCAAAAGCACAATTTCTAAATAAATTCAGTTTTTATTATGTTTAACAAACGATAGAAAGAAAAAAAATTACCATAAATTTTGGTGGAATCGAACCCACAACATAAAAACCCTTCTTATATAAGGTTAGCTAATGTCTGGTGCTCTAACCTCTGAGCAATTTCACACACAACAAAAAAGGTTGTTTAAATATTACGAGTGCCTTGAACTTTGGCCACGAATTTACGGACGAATTATTTTTTCAAAACGTTCAATTGCTGAGATACAAAATGAAATTTTTATTGTATAGTGGGTCATCTCTCCACGTTTTTGTTGATTGAAATCGGTTTGTTTTCCATAAAACCTTATTTAGACTATGAGAAAATTATGGAGCAGAGACTCGGTATAAAAAAGAAAAGATCTTGAAGTTGTAAAAAAATGACACTTTTGGAAGTTTTGATATACGTATACGCCTGTTTGAGTCAACAAAGTCCAAGTATTGAACATATTTTAAAAAGGTTAAAAATCGAGGATATGTTAAATATTTATTGTTTTGAATATATTTTTTAAAAATATCAGATTTATTGATATTTAAATTTTTCAGTATCTTTTCCGTCCGTGCATAGGTTTTACACGCCTTCTCCACCCATCTTCTTACGCTAAAGCTATTATCTGTCTCTATAGTTTAGTTTACTGTTAAAGGGAAATCATTAAGACTTTGTAATTGAATGTCATGATTCAAAAACAGTTGTAATGGTTATTTTAAATTTTGATAGTAATAAGAAAACAGAAATATTGCTTTGGTTTTTTTTTTTAAGTCGTACATGATGTTACACGAAGTCAAGGCGTCCATTTTTATTAGCGCAAATTTGACAATGATAGTTGAGATCGCAATATGACTCGATCTATGAATATGATTTTGAACATTTCATCCAGTGGTCTTACTTTTGGTTTATTGCCCGACATGTTTTTCACTGATTGACTGCGCAATAATTAGCATCATCGATGTCACATATTTGTGACCTCAAACAATCAGAGTTTTGAAATAGGGAAAAGAAAGATATTTGCCGTGTGCTTTTTTTAAAAATTAAATGTGATATTTTAACATTTTTAATTTTTGGTCTTAAAATGATGTGTAGGCACGTGCCTTAAGTGCCTAACGGCAGCTACGCCACTGACTACCAGGTAATGTCTCTGATTGTACTTTCTGCAAAACCAATATTTACGCTCTTCTACCCGGATAGAGCTATGCAGAGTTCCCACCATGGCTTCAAAAGATGACAATATGTATTTTTTTCTATAACAATACACAATATAATTAAATACACACCTTAAAAGTTGAGGCTATATATTTTCTTTGCATGTTGCAGGTGCTGCGGTTCATTGACCATTAACTCCCAGAAAGCATTGCTTTGGAGGGATTTGTTGCAGATTTTGAAGCAGCACTGTGGAAGGCCTTAAAGGACCGGTTCCCTGGAACACCCATCCAAGGCTGTGTGTTCCACTGGACACAGGCAGTATTTAGGAAAGTCCAGGATCACGGACGTCAGGTAAATGTAAATTCTAATGCACTTGAATGCAATTCCTACAGGTAAAACTTAATTAATAATTCAGTATTTATCTGATACATTTTGTAAACAGCACAGATAGCATTTCTTAGGTACAATATGTTAGCAATTGGTTTTTAGCAATTTGGTATGGCAATGCTGTTGTCCATGGATGTCTACAGGACGTGGATTCATTCTTCAAGATCCATCACTGGAGTGTGTTCATGACGTCCATCCGGGCGAACAATGATGTGGAGGGATGGTACAACCGCCTTAACACCAGTGTTGCCACCAAGGGATCGGTTCCCTTTTACCATCTTCTTGTTCTGCATCGGGAAGCGACCAACATCACAGTGCAGATGAAGATGGTATCTGAAAGTGCAGATGAAGATGGTAACTGACGGGAATATGCAGAGATTCCAAAGGAAGAGGACATCACAGGTAGAAGGTCCTGTCTTCAAACTGTGGAACAACTACTGTGAAAGATCGATCACTGCGAGTGAACTGTTAAAGGGCTGTGCTTCTATTTATGGACCACCAGCTTTGAATATGTGATTCGTTCAGATATCGTGATACCGACAGCTGTGCCCCTTTGTGAAATGTACATCTTGTAATGTAAAAATGTCTTTAACTTATTAAGTATGTTTGTTATTGTCACTGCATTTAAAATATATTGATTTGTTTTATTGAGTTTTTTTTTTAAATCAAAATTTCTATTACTGTTTTTGTTATTCGTTGTGCCTATGTTTAAAATTCATAATGAATAAAAGATGGATGTAGCTAAGAATATAATAATCGTTGTTGTTCTTGAAAGGATTTTAATGAATTAAATTAGACAAACTTATAAATGAGTTAATTGAATATACAACTACAAGCAATAGTATAGTTCACACAGTATCAATAATTTCAGTGGCAAGTGAAAAGGTTGCTCTTTAATGATAAAAAAATGTAGTAAACATACTACAATGCAAGAAATTAAGGACATGATAAGAAAATGATTTAAAAACCACAAAATATTCATTTCTAATATTCAATCTGTCTCCTTTAATTATTTCTGCCTATAGTAATTATTGAAAATTTTTTTTACTACATTTAGCAATAATATGGTTATATGGATTAATTGCCTCAATTCATCTTTTAACTAGGCCTATTTTCTCCGTAATTAGCTTGGGAGCGCCTCTGATATGCTCATTGATGAATGTGAAGAACATCGCGCCAAGATGAACCTAAACTGGTCATATAACAACCAAATGTGCAAATGTTCATAAAATTTTCGTATTTAGAAAGATTAATTCTTACATAATTTATATCAATTCATTCAATTCAAAATATATGTTAAGCCAGTTGCTAGTGAATTATTTCGTATCTGTTGATAAATGTGGTCGTAAGTAAGTTACATTGAAAAACTCACCTTTCTTTATAAACAGACATTTCCATGATAAAGATACAGTCGTATACATTGTGTAATAAATGTTTTTTTTTCAAAAATGTGTGTCTAGAAACAAAAAGATAAATGAATACTATGCAAATGCCGAATTCACCAGATGCCGAGTTTACCAGGTGCCAAGTTTACCAGGTGCCGAGTTTACCGGATGCCGAGTTCACTATTCTCGGTGCCGAGTTCACCATGTGCCGGGTTCACCAGCATTCGTACATGACTTCTTGAAGAGACATTAACAAACGTATCACACATTGAATAATCCAATATACTACTTCATCGATTACAAAAATATTAATAAGATATATATTAATTAGTTATGTAATAAACTTTATTAAAAATCAAAGTACTGAAAGTACTGAAAGCCGGGCTTTAAGGTTACAAATTACACTTCAATGAAATGTTTAATTTGTAGAGGGTATCAAAACGGTTGTAAAAGAGACTTTTAACAATAATGTGTGCTTGGTGCAACACAAGGGAAATAAATATTAAGAGACTTTTTGTTCAAGTAGAGAACACACTTAGCTACAGCTGTAGATCTTGTACTAATTATTCAACTTGACATACTGCATTTAATAATTGCCAAGAGAGGTAAGTTTTCCATATTATTACTTTTAACCTTGCAACAAGGAGAAAAACTACAACAAAGGATTTTTTAAACAGTTTATTTACAAAATTATCTTCATAGTAATCAAACAGAAAAAATGCAAGTCAAAAAAAATGGCAGAATCACATATATTGGAGTAAATGTGAAGAAATTCTTTTTTTTTTTTTTTTTTTTTTTTTTTTTTTTTTTTTTTTTACATTTTTTCTGTTAAATTCAAGCAAGTAGTTTCTTGTGGATGAAGAGGGCAAAATTACACTGTTTTCAAAGGCATGGTTAAGATTCAAAATAAAAATGAATTTCTGTTTTACAATATGTTTTATTTGTAGATTTAGTAGAGATTAGTTTGTTCATGTAATAAGAGGACATAGTTGCCATTTTACAAACAAGTACTTAGTTCAGGCAATTACATTATATTTGTTATTGGTTCATGTATGTAACCTGTATAACTTTGTATTGAGAGAACAAATAAAAAAATCTCTTGAACATGCAGTTAACCTTTAAAAATACAAATTGAGTCTTTTTTACATGTATGGGACTTGGAAAACTAAATTCATGAATTAAAAGAAAAGGACAAATATAAAAATGTACAGAAGTAGACAATGTTTTTATCATCAACTTGTTACCTACATATCTACCAAAAAAAAAAACGAACAAAGACAACAATATATATACACATAATGACTAAGATCTCATCATTATCAATCCTGAGCATATGCACATAATGAGAGTGATCTCATTATCATTAATCCTGAGCATGTACACATAATGAGAGTTTTATCATTATAAATCCTGAGCATATACACATAATGAGAGTGATCTTATCATTATCAATCCTGAGCATATACACATATTGAGTGTGTTATCATAATCAATCCTGAGCATATACACATAATGAGTTTGGTCTCCTCATTATCAATACTGAGCAAAATTCATCTGGCACCATACAAAAGACATTGTATACTCAAAGAGCCAAGTAACTAAATTTTAAAAATGTTCACTAAAATGACATTAGAAAACCAAAACTAATGTTTGTCTTTCTTCAACATCTGAGCTATGTATCTACTCAATGACCCCCTCCTCCCAAAAAAATGACATAAAAAAAAAATAAAACACATATACAAGAACAAATATATACAGATAATGACTGTGGTCTCATCATTAGCAATACCGGTAGCACCATACAAAACACATTGTACAAATTTACCATCTAAAAAAATTAAAAAAATTATTGAAAATTTTTACCAAAATTCCACAGTCATTAAACAAAAATCCAATAAAAGCAAGATGAAAAGCAATTCAATACAAGGAAACATTAATGGCAGTTGCAATATCTCGAATCTAAGAAAGGGTTACTAAGTTATCCTTGTTGAATGTACAAAGAATGTCTAAATTCTAACAAATACATAATTATCATGAAAAGGCACATGCATTGTATTGTTATGAAAAAACAATACTTAGTTCAAAATACAAGGACTTAAATGTTGGTTTTTTTCCAAATGCACACCACATGTACAAATGTTACACAATCAGTTTAGGTTGGGCATTGAAAAGTTAATGTTTTAGCAATTGTTACAAGAATTTTAAGTATTTCAATTAAATGAAATGAAAACTTCAACACAGATCAAAATAATATTCAATGTTTGGCACATTAATATTATGCAAAAATGATTTGAATAGAGAACATGTAAAAAAAATAATAGCATCATTAGAATAAAAATACAATGTTAATCATTGAAAGGGTGTTGACAATAATCTGAAAAAATGAGAAACAAGTTAAGGCTTGAAAATAGTGCCAAAACATTTCATCAAGACATGCGAAAGAAAATGTGTCTGAAAAACAAGTGAACACAAAGCAAAATACAAAACAGACCTCTTGTATAAACAAAACAAGATGGGATGTTGTGATGATACTAGCAGTAACATGAAGTGTCGCAAATAGTATGGGAATGTATGGCACATTCTGAACACACAAAAAAATAAAATCCCATGTATATTCAAGAACCTAAAATTTCATGGCAATCAAATCACTGCCCTTAAATGTACACTGTACTACTAAAGTTGGGCTACAAAGGGAAAGTAGATACTTTTCAAGGTCCTTTTCTTCACACTCAGGAAAGGCATCCAGGAGGGACTTCACCGGTGCTGTCACAACTCTGTCATCTTTCAGCAACAGGGTGGCAGTGTTCTTGTCCTCAATGCACACAGATTCTATCTCCCATTTAACATTTTCTTCTGGGCACTCTGTTTTCTGTTTGAAAAATGAAATAATTTTTATTGAACTTTATTATTTACTACAGATTTAAAGAATTGTAGGACATCAGGCAACATTTATATAATGAAAAGTAACATAAATGTATAGAAAGAGAGGCAAACGTACAGTGATTGTTGTCCTGGACGTGGTAGATGAGGATACCTCATTTCTGAAGGTGTTTGTAATGCAGTCAGAGACCTCCACGTAGTCACCTGGTCTGATGGTCTGATCAGCTAGATTTCTCCACAATGCTATCTTGCATTTTTTGGTGGAATCCTCCAAGAAGATGTTTTTTACCTTTACATTTTCTTCATTTTTGACTGTTACCAAACGTGTAGCTTCCTCCTATAATACATTACAAACAGATATTGAACAATTGAATTTACGGCAAGCTTAAAATTTTTAATGCTTTTAAGCATATTTAATAATAATTATGTGAATGTATTTTATACATAATTGAATAATTATATCCTTTTATAAGAGTTTACATCTCAAGAAAATGCATCAAAATATGATATTTACATGTAAGCTGTCATTGCATAATTAACAAAGAAGTGTGGAATGTGTGCACATAAAGTAAAATGCTAATACTGTACATGAAATCCTAATTAGTATAATTCATAGGTTTGTCAGAAGTATGAAGCCTTTAAATTCGGAGTTAGGTTAGAAAATTAAGGCTATTACACATGCATATGGTTTAAGTATTGTACAGTAGTCCTTTTTAAAATGACAGCAATTTGTCACATTATATATGTACATCATGGGCAATGTTAGATGATAGTGTGAATACAGGTTATTATTAAGAAATGGATGCAACATTGAATATTTATGCATAAAACTCTGAACCATTACTAGGAAATAATTCGAGAAGGTAAAGTTATTGAAAAAACACAGGTGTCTTTCTTACTACTGTTTCGATACAAACCTGAATGATTTTCCCACGGACGGACACTTTGGTTTTGGTGGGAGATGCCAAAGCTTCTTCCACAGTTTTCACATCAGCAGGGGGGGGGGATGCAAAATAGCCATCCCTTCCTTCTCCATATATGGTGGGAGGTTGAGGGTTTTTGGTGCAGGAAATATAACTGTCGCACTTGTTACAGCTATCCCATCTGGCTTGCGAATGATGTTTCTCAGAATAATGGTGGTGCCAGCTTTAAACCTGTGAAATTTTTTAGCATCATAAACCACACATTTGACCACTTTGGAACTGTCTGCAATAACAGTGTTCATCAGCTCTCTCTTTTCCTTCTTGTCATTGATATAAGTTGTTGCTGGGTCACTACAAAGGACTTTCACAGTCAATTTCTTTGGATAGGGAGAGTGTCCCACAACTGCTTTCATTATTGTAGCAAGGTCTGTGTCAGAACTCTGTTGATGTAAAAAAAAATGCACTATGCAAGTTTAAGTTATATGCACAAATATCAATGAGTTAGCTTTGAATATATATATGAAGATTAAGTAAACACAAGTATTGACATATTTCTTTTTAAAAATGATTTGAATATATTACATGCAGTATTGAAAGTTGATTTTTTACCATATTATAATATCATATCTAATATTTAACACTGAATGAAGATGATAAATTAGTAATACTGTTTCATAATTTCAGTCTTATTGCAATAAAAAAAATATTATTGATAATGTGAAAGGTAAGGTATAAAACATACTATCTATAATTCACTATTTTAAAATACCGGTAGATTAACAACACATGGTAAGTACCACATCAGATGTAATATTTTTGTTTGCTAGTGTATAACTTATGCTTATAATGTAATTGCATTTTCATTAATTATGGCATAAACTGGCTTGTGATCAGAGAAGTAAGACTCTAATGTACCATATGCAAGAAGATCTGACTTTGAAAAATTGATGTAAATATGGTCAAGACAAGAGTCATAGTCTGTTGTAACAGAATTCAAAAGCTGAATGAAGCCAAAGGACTCACAAATATATTGTGCAATTTGACTACCTTCCAAAACATTTTGATTGAAATCTCCCATAATAACTGTGCAGTCTTTCAAACACACTTTTTTTTACTATTTCTTGGAAAAGCTCTTTGCAAACTTTGAGAGTAGCAGATTTGGGGGGAAAGTAAATAAAAATGATATTGATATGCTGTACTTGCATTAAAATCAACTCAACCCCAGCTATACAATGACCTGAGAGACTTGCAACATTGCATTTGCTGTAGACTGCCATTCCATGGGGACATTTTTCAGAAACAAAGAAGGAATTGTACATATCTAAATTGTATAAATGTTTGTTTTGTAAAACTCGTGTTTCACACAATCCCAATATATCAGCCTTGGTGATATATCTGTCTTTTCGTATGTCTTCAATATGCTTCTGTAGAGATCTGCAGTTTTGAAAACAGATGGTAATACTTCTTGATATTCCGAGTTGTTCTACATTAGGGATGCTTAATTTTGTTCCACACTTTTGTCTAAGACGAACCATTTCCTCTTGTACTTCGCTTGAAACACAGATTTTTTTTCATTCAAGTTGAGAATATATGCAGAATTCAGGTTTTGCACTCTACTCAAACCAACATAATGAATATGTTCTGTTTTTCTGCCTTCAAAGTTTATCACAACTCCCTTTAAAGTTGAGCCTTGTGATTTGTGAATTGTCTTCCCTGCAGCAACTTGAAGTGGAAATTGGCGTCGAGTAACATAGTAAGTTTTATAGTGCTGTAAGGTAAAACTTCTTGTTGTTTCTAAAATAGGTGTCCAATCTGAAGGAATGCATTCAATAAATAAATGAGCATATTTTTCACGCCAAAGCTTTCCAGTTGATTTGTTTTCAAACTTAACCCAAATGATACTGCATCTTGTGGAGTTTTCAACTCTGAAATCTAATAATTGAACAATACAAGGAGAACCGTTTGTCATTCCATCTTCAACATTTATATTTACACATAATTCATATTGTATACCAACACCCACTTGCAAATTTTTTTTTAGTCCCATTGTTTTTGATGGATCATCAGGCACTTTATCTAGAATTTTTCTTCTAAGGTCTGTAGAAATTTCACCAGAAATACTGCCTATGGCATCAACTGATGTTTTCTGTGCTTCTGAAACACTTGCAAGTACTTCCATGTTATGTTCTGTTGATGCAGCACGGGTAGTATATAAATGAGGCAATTTCTGAGCAGATGCAGAGAGATTCTCTTTTACAGTAATTCTTGTTTTGAGTTTATGTCTTCTGGAATCAAATGATTTCCTTCCCTAAGTCTGTTCAAGAGCTGTGCAAATTCTAAATCATCCCTCTGTCTCATTATTTTTTCAAGTTCATAGAAAGAAAACAGGTCTTTCCATAAATTTGTTCCAAGAACTTGAAGTCCATCACACCTTTGTTTAAATATCCAAGAATCCATCACTGGTTTCAGTTGGAAAAGATCTCCAACAGCTACTACACTAATCCCTCCAAATGGTTTTGTACATCCTCTAATTTCTTGTAGTCTTAAATTAATAAAATTGAACATACCACTACCAACCATAGAAATCTCATCAATGAAAATCACCTTGACATAATGGTATTTACATCTCATTGTGTCCAATTGCTGCATATCTAAAGGTTTAAATTTAAATCCCCTACCAACTGGAATGCTAAATGTGTTGTGTATTGTGTTTCCTCCAATGTTATGAGCAGCTTTTCCTGTTGGAGCACAAAGTAAAATTTTAAGATGGTCAGGGTTTTCTCCTGGGCGATGATTGTAATATTTTAGTAAAGCCTGATACAAAGCTCGCAGTACTACACTTTTTCCTACTCCTGCGCCTCCAGAGAGGAAAATGTACAAAGGATCAGTCTCTGTCTTCAACCAATGATATACATGGTAGAAAAATTCTTTTTGTTGAAGATTTAGATTTTGAGCAAGTGTTCTAAATGCATCATCACTCATTTCATTCAAGGGTAAACAGGAATCATCTAATTGCTTTCTTGTGATACCAATGTCTTGACCAAGATCATATGAACACGGTTGCTCACAGGAATTGGAAACCTCATTTACAGATGGATCAAAACAACCATACATCCTTGATGGATGGTGGCCTTCAATATTATCAATGAGTTCTTGGTGATCAATTTGAGGCAAAACAGGATCTCTTATAGAATTTTCAAAATCCTCAGAATATTCGGTAATTGCTGTTTCTAGCAATTGTTGGTCAATTTTTTCATATTTCTGTTGATTTAGCAATATAACATCTTCCATTTTATGATAACTTTCATAAAAAGAATTGCATTTATTCATTAAGTCACACTCCTCATTTCTCCATGATGTAAACAACATTAACAGCTGTCTATAATGTTCTTCATTGTTTTCATTTTCTGATACCTTGTTGTAACGCAGAACCTTTTGCTTACTTCTTTTTCTTTATAATGTCCCATCTTTAATTTCTATAATTTCTGTTTTATTTTCTTCTTCACTTTCACTTTCACTAATAGTGTCATCATTATTTTCAACATCATCTTCAGGCAATTCACTCTCTGCAGATGCATATTTATTTTGTCTAGCAGAATAAATTGTGTCAAACCAGGACACAAAATCAGCATATATACAGTCATTCAATTTTTTAGGTCTTCGCTTGTATTTCTTCAAAACACTATCTGCCTCAATGTTGGTTGAATTCTTTGGTAAATGTTGCAAGTCTGTGAAAGATTTTAATAAAGCAACTCTCTTTTCTGCTGAATTTGTGTCTATGAATACAACAGACCTTGTGCATTTCCTTAAAGGCATTTGCAGGACTAGATATACAGCTTCTTGAGCTCCAATTTCTACATGAGAAAGAAACTGATTTCCTATTTTTCTAACCTGTTGCCTGATATCACTCTCACTTGATCTAGCCTCTTTACATGCTTGATGTAATAAATTTGACAATCCCCTTTGTCCTTTTGAGATGTATGACACTATGTAAGATACGCATGCATATGGATCAAGAATAAATTGAATATCCATGTTTGCTTCCCAACATTTTAATGCAATAGTGTTATAATTGTTGACTCTTGTTTCACAAGGTAAGCGTTTGAGAAAAATTTTGGGACTACATAATGATGACCTCACAGCCAATAAATAAGTATGAAGATCCATTTCTAATTCTTTCAAGAAGTCGGAGAAACTCATAACATCAACATTATTCATTTCGTTCATTAAAGTAGCTACCTTCATAAAATTTTTCTCTGCAAGCTTCTTGTCATCATCATTCAATGGCTCTAAAATAACAGTTGATGGCATAGGAGGGATAGGGAAATTGAACCTGCAAATTGCTTTACCTTTTTTCCTACAAGTTCTTGCATGTCTGTGTGTCTGATAATTAACAAGACTTGGAATTGTTATGTCTTTTTTGCAGGTGACATATTTATCAATGAAACTAATAACATCTGATAAATGAGACTGACCATATACAGGAGCATCTTTTATCCATATGAGAAGGTGGATGTGAGGTGATCCTCTTTGCTGAAACTCTATTCTACCAAAATAGTCAGCAATTTCTCCAATTGGTTGAGAGTGGCTTTTCAAGACAGAATTTAAGAAACACTGGATTCTATTGTCAAAGTATCTGGCACAGGTTACAGGATCAGACTTTATTAATTCACACTTCTCTTGCCATGTCATTTCAATGGTCTCTTGTTCTGTCAATTCTTTTTGTTTAACTAGTTTAGCCAAACACTGAAGTAAAGGTACCCATCTAGTCTCCGCAGCTGAGAAAGAACAGAACCAAGTTGGTACACCAAGTTGTTTGATCATTGCAAAAACATCTTTTTTTGCACTCTCCCAGTATGGTGGGGAACCTCGGTGTTTTCGTAACACTCTAAATCCTTCATCATGCATAGCAACATCATCAGTGAAACCTGGGGACAAGACCTGTTCAACTGTAATTCTTTTCCCATTTGTTTTGCATTTTCTCATTGCCAAAGAAACTTTGTCCTTTATCTGCTTGATTTGTAATTTCTTTAACTTGTAGAATATATTTGGGAGATTCATAGCAACTCTTCTGTCAATATTTCTTAACTCCCATTTACAAATTGTGCTGTAGTGCAATGGTACAGTCCTACAAGTGTTATCTTGTCTAGATGTGCCACAGTAAATTGTTGGGAAAGCCAAGAATTCTGAAAAAATGTCCTGAAATAGTCCCAAGGGAGTTTTGCCTTCTCCAGGTGCTAAAGAAAGAATTTGGTTAAATTCTCTAAAATCTGCTGGATGAAGCAAAGTGTCAAAATTTCCAGTTGGTCTGTTTTCAAAATGTTCATCCTCTGTCCACTGATCTGTTTCATCTTCACCAGGACTATCCTCTTTCTGTATTCCAGCATCTACTCTTAACAAATTATCATCCTCAGTTAATTATTGGTAGTTGTTCATCCAATTCTCATCAACTTGTATTCCTTCATTTCTGAACAACAAGCTGTTGTTAACCAACCACTTTGCTGCTTCAAAAACCTTGTTAGGTCTGATCTTTTCAAATGACATATGATGTTTATAAGACATTTTCCGTTTAAATTTCAGAAGAATGGTATCTTCATCACACTGCATCCTTGGTAATATTTTAACAGTGGTGTTTACATCTGCTGGAACATTAACAACATTTCCTTTTAAACTCAACTGTCCTCCACGTGGCATTTCTCTGATTTGCATAAATGCCAATCTAGGAGCAACTAATCGCTCTTCCAATTGAGTTAGCTTAAGTTCATCAGGAATTTCAGGAAATTTTAAACCATTTGCAACTGAACATGCTGGAATTTTCCCAGATGCAAGAGCACCAACACAAGTCTTACAAACCCATTCTTTATTACCAACACTTTTGTAACCTGTAAGGCAAGCTAGCATTAGATCTTTATGTTTGAATTTTGTCCTATCTACTCTCTGAACAGAGTGTTTGAAGTAAGTCTGTGTGCATGATGAACAAATGTATAAAGGACCATCTTTAATACTATCATGAAAGCTATTTCTAATAGCATTTGGATTGCACACTTGATCATTAAGATGCATTCTTTGATTTATGACAGTGCTAAGATTTTCCAGAATTCCTGTCTTAAATTGCTTTGTCTTTGTGTGATCATCCATGTTTGTATTAGCTGAAGATCTTTTTCTTTTGAAAGTATGTGATAACTTAAAAACATGCAAATCAAACTGCAGCTCCTCAAATGGCAAAGAACATGAAGACTTTACTACATCTCGTAAGTGAAAACATAAATCTGCAAGACAGGAACTTTCGCCTAAAATGCATGATCCATCTGAACAACTTCTGCCATTTTCATCTCTGGCATGAGAATCAAACACAAAAAACTTTTGCCCATTATAAAATATGCCTATTGCACTTCCTTGAACAAGCAAAATGTAATATGCAAAGCCACTGCCACTATACGAAGAGAGTATGGCATTTTCAAGAGAAAAACTGACATATTCCCCACAAATTGTCCGCAAATTACACCACTAAAAGTTTGCAACACTTTCACTCGAAATTCATAATTAAAACTAGAGCAGAGCTCGTGGCAAAGCCCCGAGTAGGTCTTCCGTTGTTGCTGCGAGTTGAAAATATATGTTATATGGTGTCAAACGATTATAATGACTATACTTTCAGTTCTGCTTTTGTTATAAAAACGTGTTGTGATTGAAAGCCTGTATATAAAACGTGTTTTGAAACAAAGAAAGGAAGAAAATATTTTAGGAAAACTATTTGTCGAGCAGAGTTTATGTAATCGTTTCAAACGTTCTTTAAAAAGTGAGATGTTTAATGGCGAGTTAAATTTTCAAGGGTAGCAAGCATTGTTACAAACAGTATGTACTCATGATTCATGTCAGGAATTGTATTTCTTTTTTAAACTGAACCCGCCTACAAAACACGTAAACCTTTCTCAAAGATAACTTCTATATTAAAATATTTCTAAATTTTTGAAGACTATGTGCAAGTTTAGAATTGCGTGCTGACAAAATTTACAGACCCTAAAACGTACTACTACACCAAAAAAGCGTGCGGCCTACGTGCGAGAAACGTTTCGTGTAAACCTTTTAGAGTTTCATGTAAACCGTTTAGCGTTTCGGGCAAAGCGTGTAAATCGTTTCGAGCAAAGCGTGCGAGAACCGTGTGAAACGTTCATCAGATTTCATTCGGAATTCTCTGACAAGTTAATTGTTTCAAAATGGCGCCCGTGTTTTACATTACTTTAACAAAATTGAGCGAATTTTTAACAAACAAAAGAAAGGTATATATATTAAAAGACGACTAGTAACAGATAATTACATGTATATTTAACGTTTTCATGCGATGTTTCAGTACTGAAACAATATTTAAATTCGCTATACATAAAAAATATTAAATACAGTTAGTGAAACATGATATCTATTGGAACAAACCTAAATCAACTTTAACTTGCACGATCATGTTTTGATAAGCATGTATTTTTATGATTTATTTATATCGATAACTCTTACTGAGACCATTCGGCTGTGTACAAGCAGCACACATAACCTCGGACATCGGGTGAGACCTGCACCTGGGTAAACCTGTCAATCAAACTCTGTGTATTTGTTTTCATTGGATGGTCAGGCGTCTCTCTTTTGTCAAAAGCCAATGGAAAATTAATGACTTCAAGGTAATCGGAATACGTATTTGATGAAGCACACAATTTAAATGATAGAAAATTTATTAATTATTTGAACAAAATTTAATGTAAGCATAGAAAGGTAATAAAAAAAATTAATTATTATGGGAATCTATACGCATGGTACTCAATTCAAATAGATTATATTATGATTTTATTATTTTATGTAGTAAAATCACCCTTCCAACTGTTACTCAATTACATAACAATTGATGACCTGGGGCTATAAATTTTCTGAGCTGTGTGCGCTGAAGCGACACAAGATTCTCGGTCGCATGCGGCAATTGAATTAACACAGACTGGCCGAATAAACAAAGGGGTGGGAAAGTGAAACAAAATGTTACACATAAGAATCCACCAAAAATGATTTTCGACAGATCTTGCTATCTTTTCTCCAATTAAAAAAGAACCAGTCAGCGGGGCGGGAGGAGGGGGGAGGCAGCAATGAGTTCGCTTCCACAATGAAACTACAGTAGTGATTAATATGTGACCGATAGAATCTAATCTAAAGTTGTTTAAACTCATGTGAATATTTTTTAAAATAATCATCGAATGCCTCAATTCAGGGCATTCCTTTATCGTGCTAGCACCTACCGCAAACATGTAACATGGAACTTTGATTATAATTTGATTTGATTTTTAAACTACCTTATACGCTATCGTATAAATCAATGCTTAATCAACTGTACAAGTAAAATAAATTTATCTTTTCATCTTAAACCAATATAATAGTTGAAAACATAATAAAATATAGTTGTGTTCGTGCAAAATATGAAACATAAACGCGTCATAAGGTACATGTAGAAGAACACGAACCGACCGCGGATCACTTATCCACTCGCGCCGGATCTCCTCAGCCATGTGCGAGGGATTATCATCATTTAAATGTTTAATATTTGAGGGGGGGGGGGGGGGTGTTGATTTAAAACATTAATTGTACAGTTTTTAAAGTAGTTTACATAAACAAACCAACAATTAGTTTATGTCTAACGATTTTTCCGATTTGGAGTAATATCATTCATTAATATTCATTTACTCTCAAATATTTAATGAAATATATACAAGTAGGACAAACTTTTATAACATAAAATTAAAACAGTTCTTGTATATACGGCTATATTAACTCAAACACGTTCATATGCATGTAAGTGTAAGTCGCGGTGTGCGAATCTTGTGTATTAAATAACCGCTTACCGCTAGGTAATGCAGCCGTCGCTGATCTCCTCGGCCGTGGGCAAAGAATATATTTCGTAAAGGTACAACGCACAGCTCACAACCAAGGAAGATTTGAAAAGTTTGCAATATAATGACCTTACTCTATCAAATAGAAGTTATATATTTTAAACTTAAACCCCACAATTGATCTATGTCTGTTATTGCTTTAGAGAATGACATTGCTTTTATTAATTAAATGAACTATTTCTTACTTGACATCCAATCGTTTAATCCACAAAAGATTTTCTGTAATCAAAACTAAAACAATTCTTGAGTTCGCGGCTAAATAAACTCATATATGAGAGACGCAACTCTCGTGTATTAGATAACCGCTGACCGCTAGGTAGTCCAGCCGCGAGCATGGTGACCGATTTTCTCGGCCGCGGGCGAGGGAGAGCTTACGTAATGGTACACACACACACAGCTCTGATTCAAGGTAGATTTTAAATGCATGGAGTTAATAAATAAAATGTAATGCATAGAGTTTTTTAATTCCATATTTTGTGGTTAAAAAGAAAAGAAAAAGAATGTTTTGTTTTCCAATTGCCGTTTTTAATGATTGTGCACTATAAGAACTTAACAACAATGACTTAAACTCCTAAAAAAAAGCATGTACTCCAACAAAAAAAAAATTCTTATAAATTAATGCCTCCTGTATAAACCAGCATACTTTCTGCGGCAACTTAATGCCAGTTGTACGCACAAAGACTTTCGTTAACTTGTCAAATGAAAACAGGTACATGTCAACATGTAAAGCTTTTTACACTCATACTACACAACTCACTTACAAAAAAAAATTGTTACGACCTTTATGAGATCCCAACAAACAACTTTTCCAGCGACATCCATATCAAAATCCAAACCGTTTTTGAGTTATTAAGCAAAAACTTTTAGGGGCTATTGGCCCTTAATTTAAGGGGCCAGCCCTTTTTTATTGGTGTTAAATGAAAGCCCTTGATATTCTGCACAACTTTTATTCTACATGTCTTAACAAAATATTTTTCGTTAAAAAGATATAAAGGAAAATATGTCTAAATTTTTGCACTTTTTGGAATCCTGTTTTTTGACCCCATACCTTTTCCTAAATAAGGAACGTAATCCAAAAACAAAAACCGATGTATACAACTTCAATGTCTTTGTTATTCAAATTCGTTGGATTCCCATTCCCTGCTATCATAGTCTCGGAGCCTTTGTCTGGAAACCAAAGGCCCTAAAAAATTTTAAAAGGGAAATAACTCGTTAACGGAAAGGGAATTCTATTTTTTATGAATTGATGAATATAGTGTTTTGTAAAGTCCATTAGCCCTGAAAATTTGAGCAAAATCCGTTCAGAAATGAGCAAGATATGAAGCCTCAAAGTTCGCGTCTAGGAAGAAAAAAAAAAAAAGAAAAATAAGAATAATCTTAACCCGCACAATAATAGAAAGGTCTTCCGTTGGAAACGGAAGACCTTAATTATGATCTTCAAACACGACCCTCTCTGGTAGTTCACTTGGATGCAAATATTCATTTGGACTTAAAGTTTCCTTCTGGATTTTCCTATACAGTCCATCCCCTTGCTTCAACACATCATATAAATCCTGTTTAGTCCAATCATAAACATCTAATGTACGAGTTTTTAATAAAAATATCAAGCAAATGGAAACGCATTGTTTACCTCTTGATAGCAATGGGAAAATATTGGAACCTTGATGTAAATCACCTTTGCACAGGATTTTAAACTCCATTGTATTTCAATCAATCTCAAACTAACATTTCAAACAATTCTCTTTAAATTTTAAATAAATTCATTTCACTTTTTCCAGTCTTACAATATTATAGCTGCAGGACTGTAGCTCCCGGTCTGAAAAAATTTGGATGGACGACCTGGGAGCTACAGTGCCTCCCATAGTAAAAAACTGCAATTACGGCGCACAAAAAATTGCGCTAAGTTTAGACTTATTAACCTTATTTTCACACAAATTCTGTAAAAATAATTAGAACCATAAAATTCTTCAGCAAATTTACTACTGATATCATCACTTTACTTGCCTCAGACCTTCTCTTAAACATGATAACCGACCTCGGAAAATGAAGTATGTTAATTTACGTCGAGATCGAGAGTCGCCATTTTTAAATGTAAACAAACATGCACCACTTTAATTGACAGGGCTGGGAATGGTGTTTAAAAGAATATCAGAGGCAAGTAAAGTGACAATATCTGTAGTAAAATGTCCGAGGAATTTTTTGGGATTAAATATTTGTACAGAATGTGATCGTAGATGAGATTAATCAGTCAAAACCTAGCGCATTTTTTTGTGCGCCGTAAATTGCAGTTTTTTACTATGGGAGGCACTGTAGCTCCCAGGTCGTCCATCCGAATTTTTTCAGACCGGGAGCTACAGTCCTGCAGCTAACAATATTACAGAAAATCTTCAGACATTGGATGTTATTAAAAAATATTTTTCTTTACGATGGCATTTTTTTAAAAAAATAATTAACTCTACTAATACATTGGACAGTATATAAATTGTTTTTTATGTAATTTACAAGAACTTCTGATATGCTTTAGCCTCAAACACTTTGAATATTTTGAACATAGTTTTCTCATACATACAAGTATATTCAAGCTTGAATGTTCAACTCCAAGAATACTGACAATCTGAGAAATCTTGCATCTTTTAAATTGTTCAACTCCAAGAATATTCACACTCTGAGAAATCTAACATCTTTCAAATTGTTCAACTCCAAGAATATTCATTCTCCAAGATTTTTTACATCTTTCAAATTGTTCAACTCCAAGAAAATTCATTCTTCAAGAAATATTACATCTTTCAAATTGTTCAGCTCCAAGAATATTCATTCTCCAAGAAATTGTACCTCGTTCAAATTGTTTGACTCCAAAGAACATTCAATTTCAAGTTGTAATTTCAATTCAAACTCCAATATTTCTCACAATATAAGTTTGTTCACCTCCAACTCTATTCAATTACCTTGTTCATTTATGAAATGTTCAAACCAACCCCACTTCTCAGAACACATTCACATGAAGACATGCCATTTCTTATAGCTGTGAAATTTTATAGCATTCTATGATCCGTGTCATTTCAAAATAAACTATACACAATGCTGATATTTTCTTCACTCTGATTTTTTTTTTAAATACGAAACAAATTAAGATAATTAATTTCAATCATTGTCATGGCCAATTTTTGATTTACAAGCATTTCAGCATGGCGGTAGGCGCTCACTTATAGCGTCAATGGTTCTAAATATTTTCGCTTACAGAAAACAAATTTAATACATAAAATTTTTACTGGATGAAACTGATGGTAGTCAAATATCAATACTACAGTTCACGACTGACAGATAAACGGGAACTCATTATGGCGGTTCGTGCCCACTAGTCGAAGCGCACAGTCGTTTCGTTCACAGAAAGAGTATCAATGTGTTATGAACGAAAGAATAAGAATAAAATTAATAACACTATATGAACAACATAACTTCGTCACATTAAAATTGTGAAAATTATGGTTATAATCATGTTCAGCTAATAAACACTATAATTTACGAATGAGGGATTGACGGGTTCTAAATTGACCTATAGCCTATATATTCATGCAATCGGTAAAAAAACATACATTGATCTGCACTCTGTCAAATTTCCTATCAGCTTTGGAGAAACAATATATCAAGTATTTACATAAATAGCTAATTACATGATACTTACCATGTTTAGTATTTCTTTCTCAATCGAATATGCCGCTGTTTGTTTTGTTTTTCTTCTTCCCACGCTTCGGAAAGTAGTTCGCGATATCCCTGCGCAGAATGTTTATGTGTCCAAATATTCAATCTCTTGTGTATAGCGTTGATAAAGATTTGGCAATTATAAATAAAACGATTTTTGCTTGATTTCTCAAAAATAAAACAAAATAGCACTTTTATTACATAGCTTGGAGAATATAAGGATAACTATTTTGTATATCGGAGGTTTTCTTCTTGAAGGCTATTAGGTTTTTTGTTTACTTTGCTATTTATAGTAAGCCCGGCTAAAAATGATCAAAAAATTTAAAATAGACCATCAGGGCGAATTTATATAGAGTACTAAATTACGAAATTCTACCAGAACGTCAAAGATCTAGAAATGACGTCGCTAGCGTGCGGCGACTATCGTTACATATTGCTCCAGAAAATATATTATCTTCAGAAATGATAATCACAATGCATTAAAATTATCAGGTCTGTAATGTGAAAAAAATAAATTTCAGGTCTGAATTGAATTAGGTAGATATTCGAAAACACGAATGTTTGTCACTTTACCCTGTTTTTCCATGATTCTATCGCATCTGTGACATTCCTTTTGGATCAACCCTCGTAGATGGGTGGATCTTACTGCATTTTTCAAAAGAGTAACTGTATACTAAAGAATTACACAAATAATTAAAGAAAATGAGAAAATGACAGATCGCCCTCCAGACGGTCACATTATTGTTAGAAGCTATAATGACATGTGCAATCAACTGCATCAATTAAATATGCATGATAGACACACCTTCATATTAAATAGAATAAGCTAGATTTTAAATCATAATGTCACATCATTATCACTATTGAAATAAATGTTGTCCAATACTATTTCAACAGAATGATGAAATCGTCATAAAAAATGGGCATGATGAACATGCTTGTAATGGTATGAATAAGATAACATGCTGACAAACCTTCAAACCACACTCATTAAACATGATTCTATAATTAATTTATATAAAACTCATTTTATACGTGAATAAACTTAAAAATACAATACGAACATTTCATAAATTATGTAGTGAAATGTTTAATAAATATATAAATGCAGGTTTCTGCATTCATCAAAAAGGTACAATCTGGCGTGAATGTATTTTCAGTATGTCAAAGAAAGCGGCAAAATGAGGAAAACATGAAATACATACGTCTTCCTTTGTTTAAACAGATATTTTAATTCGTATTTCTTTAGATAATGGCTATATATTCGTGACAAAAAAAAAACAAACCCAAAATATAGCCATACCTGTCTGCGCGTAATAGATCCCCCGTGGCCTGGCAAGCATGCGATCTAATATTGTCGCGCTTCTGGCATCTGCATCCTAAAATATCTTGCCCGATTCATGGCCTTTTAAATCTTGGCCGAATCTAGATCACCTCAAATTTTGGAGAGTAAATCCTGATCTTTTGAAATCTTGGGAAATAAATCTTTATCTTTTAAAATCTTGGGAAATTAATCTTGGCCATGCAATTTTGGGATAGAAAATCATGACCGGTGATGAATAGTCAAGATTGAAATCACGACCGGCCAAGATAAGATGGTCATGTTTAAACTTGACTTGACCAGGATTACCATCACTGGATGCCCGGCTATTATGGGACGCCATGGCTGCCTTATGTTAGATGATTTTATGATATGCTGTGGTTTCATTATTATATGCTGTGGATTCATAATTATATGCTGTGGGTTCATAATTATATGCTGTGGGTTCATAATTATATGCTGTAGGTGTATTATAATATATTCTGTTGGTTTATTCGAAACTAGCTATTCGAATCCGGATTTCTCGTTTTGGCGTTTACATTTACAAGCACAAAAATGGCGGCAACTGTAACATTAGTGACGTTGGACTTGGAGGATGTTTTTGGCTGATTTTGACTTGAAAAATTCAAATCGGAAAGAATTGACTTGAGTAACATTATTTTTAGTCATCTGATTTTGACTTATATACATAATGAACTTTTTTGGTAAAACCAAAAATTTTGTTACAAAAATTCTAATATATTTGTGCATTTTCAACAAAAGGTTGTGTATTGCAGCAAGTTTTCTTCTAATCATTTCTAGCTGAATTGTTATGTCTGTGAAAATACCAAGAATGCCTACAAAGAAAAATCAAAACAGTATAAAACTGACATCAATCAGAGTTACAAATTTTCAGCAGATGCTTCATCATTTAAAATCGATTCCTCGTCCAGTGCTTGTACTGATGAATTATTTAATCGCAGAAGTCTTGCTCTATTTAATCTCTTTCTTATAATGCAAGCTATTGAAGCACAAAAGCATCCAATTGATATTGCTGACAAGCAGGTAGGTATAACTAAAAGCAAGAGAAAATATGCTAGGTCTCTTTTGCATGTAACTTAAATTCTTCATAATATTTAGGATAAAATACATTGATCTGTCTCTTTTGTTTTATAGCAAAAATTTTTAACAATAACTGATGCAAGAATAAAAGTGGTAGCCAGAACTGCAAAGATATCTGAAAGAAAAGAATTTACACAACTTCATCATATATACTATCACTGTCTGTGCGAGGCCGTAAATAACCTTCAGAATCAAAATAATCCATTAAAATGTGTGAACTTGATCCAGTGTATACTGGACTCCTCAGAAACCGAATTTGTTTTATTTTTATATATAACATTCTCAAAAAAATTAATGATAAAAATATTGTAAAGATGACAGACAAAAAGAAGAAATAGGTAAATATTTACTTAAAAGAATGGTCAATGTCGTCATCCATTCTTCTTCATGCGGTTTGGTAGTAGGTGGCTGAAATAATAAAAAAAAAACTATCGAAGGGTCTGAAATTAAATTAAAGTGGGTTAATATTTTACATAACATCAGTATCATCTTGTGTTGTGGATTCTACTCTTCAAAATAAATAAAAAATATTAACCTCAAATTTTGGGGTGGATTTTTTATGTTTGACTGTAGTATGGGTGGTATGGGGGGGTCTTCTATATAAAATTTTAAAATTAATAATAAATTGCAGAAAAATAATAATAATTATCAACCTTCACTCCCTTGGTGGATCTAGTAAATGTGCAAGGCTAGGTGTGTTTTTGTTTACAATAAAGTTATAAAACATGTAGAAAAGTCACACTATAAGGAAAGCAGTAATGATATCCCACACATTAGTTGAAGAATTATTTTGAAGTACCTTTTCTGTTGATCCTGTGGTTGGGGGCGGCTGTGGCTGATGAGACGGTTGTGGCTTGTGAAACGTAAGAGGGGAATGGACTTTGATTCTGTAGCTGGGGGATGATTATGGCTGGATAGATGGGATAAGGGAGTGGACTTCTTTGAAAGAAATGATGTCCTGTCTTTGATATTTAAGGTTTTGTATCAAAGTGTTTAAATATATATCTGTACAAAAAAACAGATCGAATTTTGTTATTAGGGCCCGCAAGGATTTGCGGGTGCCCTATAGTAATCACTCTGTCCGTCCGTCCTTCTGTCCGTCCGGCTGTCACTTTTCCGTCCACAAATTTTCTGTTTTTTTTCTAATAACTTTTTTTACGGTTGCCCAATCAAGTTCAAATTTGGTATGGTAGTTCAGTAGGCAGAAATACATTTTTTGATGCTAAGTTTGGTTATCTACGTCTTCTGGTTTGGAGCTGGGGTGGTGGGGTAGATTCCTTAACTATGCATAAGAATGAATAAGCAAAGAGAGATAACTGCATAAGAATGAATGGGCAAAGAGAGATAACTGCTGAGAATGTTACCATTGTATACATGGAAGGCTGTGCAATATTTGTCCTTTGGGATTAATTAACCTTCCACAGGAAGAAAATCCTAAGCTTTATCTGTATCTGTCACATTGAGATTAATTACTGCACTGCCTGTGTCTGCAAATGAACTTTGTTTTGAAGTTAAGGTCAATTTTGATTGATGTGTAGTATTGTGTACATTCTTTGAAATATGGATTTAAAATATAATATTCATACTTTATTTTGGTTAAAATACCGAACACAATGATTTATGATAATTTTATTGAATTCTAAAATCAAGATATATATTAAGATATCCCTTTTCACTATTTTATTTTTTAATTATTTAATTCATTTTTTTCTGCCTTAATGCTGTTAATTTTAACAGGTAATCAGATAATAACCACATTCTGTCATGTCTGAACAAAAAAAATCTTATTGTAAATTTAGAAGAAAAGGATGAGAGAGCAGAACAATTATTCTCCTGGGATTAATTATCTTGCCTGCTGCAGAAAATTTAGAGGCTTATCTCTATCTGTCATATGAAGATTGATGAACACATTTGTCTTCAACTGATGTTTGTTTTGAAGTTGAGGTCAACCCTGGGTGATATAATGTATTTGCATTCACTGAAGGCTTGCATTTTATAAAACACCTGTTTAAATCTTTTTTGAATACACATTTAATTTAGTTTTTTTTTTATATGACATGAGGTTATCCCTGTTTAATGCAGATACAAGGTTACTATTTAGAGTTTTTGGACATTTAGGAATTATCTTGAAATTTAAAAATACCGTTGCTACTTATGATTTTCATATTTTTTTTTACCACCTTTTAAATATTGCAGTTCTTTACATCTTATGCCGGGAATTTATTTTTCATCACGGTTAATATAAAGTGGATGGAATTCAAAGTTTTTTTCACCTCTCTATATAAATTGTCAAAGCGGGGCCTTTCCTGACTGGTCAGTTTTCTAGTTAATTTCCAACTACATGTATTACTATGTATTGTTTACACAAATAACAATATAAATAATTCTCACATTATATGTTGAATTTATTTAAAGTACATTTTCACCTGTAAATTATCACTCCCATGCGTTAATAATTTGTTACTGGTATGAATAACACAGGGAAATTTCAACATCCACCTTTCAAACAGTCTTACTCTATACAGAAAAGTTTCACTTATTGTGTAAAACGATTTATTTATACTCTATATAATTATCATAACGTCCATTTCTATATCATAATTCCTCCAGTCTATTTTATAAAAGTCGACTTGGGGTTATATGGACTGTTATGATATTTAATTTATTTAGATCCTCGAGATCTTTGTTCCAACATCCCCACACTTGGCGGGTGCGCGATCAAGTGCATACTAATGATCTGACGCACCGTGGTCAGTAGTAGAGTTTTATTTAGATTTCTGACCCGGCGTCGACAGGCTCATCACTGGACTTAATAACACATTTCTCCATGAACATAAATAAACATACGCTATCTATCTAACGCATGTACTTTAACCAATTTCTAAAGAATTTCCGTTATGATATAATATTGAACTGTACTACTACTAGTAAGAAAGAGATTATTAGACAGTTTGAATGTAAATATTTTATCGAAAATTGTCTTCAAATATCAAATTTTTATCGTTGTCAATTTTGTTAAATTGTAGAACTGTAACAGTTTTGGGAAAGTAAAGATGTCATTGACCGAATTTCAAGACTTTGAAAAAATTCTCTTTCACACCACCGAACTTTTTAACCAATCCAACTATCATTTTAACGAGTTCATGAAATTAAAAGAGCAATGTGAAAGCATGCAAAACTATGTAAAAAGTATAACGGTGAAACATAGGCTCCATGCATAAGCATTTTAGGTAAACTGTCACGGTGTGAAATTCAATCTTTCGGACTATTTTTAATTATTGAGTAAATTATGTTTTTCGGACTTTGTGTTAATTGTTACAAAAACTTTTCATCGATTTCGACAACTGTTTTATAAACGTTATAAATTCCGCGCAGCATTAATCCCACCTGAGGCTCAATCAGTGATGGACAGCTAATCTTTTAATTGACTTCTGTTTATGTTTATTGACACTTAAGCTTCTTTCATCTTATTAATCCTTTTATGTACATGCTGCTAAAAATGTCCTGAGTTTCTCAATAGCTGTTTGATAATTGATTTACTTACATCTGTTTTTATTATGTTAATCCTTCATTGTGTTATTCCATTGTTAATTATATATTTTCGGAATTGTAAATTATAGTCAGTTGGAATCAGACCTTCGGTGCTGATGCATACCAAACTCACGTAAAAGTATATTTCATATCAAGTCAATATAAAAGTCTGAAAACTAAAACGCGTGTTGGCTGAGTCCAACAATAAGAGAATAAGCTCACGGTTGGCCCAGTATTAGTCCGGTACGGGAGAAAGCGCCCCGGTGGATAAACCTAAGGGTAACGACACCCGGGACTGCTACATATATTTTGTAAGTCAGATCCTGGACCTCTACAACAGTTTAGCGAGTTTCCCCACATTCAGAGACTCAGTTTACAAATGAAGAAGACGATCTAAACTAGATTCAACATGGAATATTCTTTCCGATCGCAGTGGAGACAGAAGAAAATTCAGCTTTCCCTCCTGTCAGCGTCCAGTGTGTGGAAACGTGCATCCCAACGTTTTATGTTTCGCGTTCAACCAGAAGTGTTACCGATGTCACAGAATTGGACATTATTCCAGAATGTGTTTTACACAAATGAAGAAACCAACAAAATGTGTTGAAAAGGAAGCAGTTTTGGGTCGTAAAAAGACGCGAGACATGAAACGACTCTGCAAATATCTAGAAAACAAACGTACTTTGAGAGAATTGCCGTTTAATTCAATTCGTAACAATCAATTTCATTCTTTGTTTGATACCTCAAGTATTCTACGAACTGAGCTACACAACATTAAGATTCAGCTACGCAAGTCCGATCTACTTACGAAGAGTATGGCTGAAAATCTACAACGTGCGAAGTCTGAGAACGCAATACTTCAAAGTGAAAATACGGATTTGAGAACAAAGCTCCAAGAAAACTCGAAACGTTCTGACATTGATATTTATGTGAAGAAAATACAAAAATTAGAAGCAGAGGCACACGGTGATAAAGTACTCATGGATTTAATGCAGAGGAAACTAAGATATCGGGAGTGAACATTCTCAATAAGTAATAAAAATTCAGACGGCGGCTGACGATACAATCAAACAGCTGAGGGAACAAAACAACGCCCTGCTGCAGACCATTTGGGTATTGGAATGTGATAACGAACATCTAGAGGCCGTGTTGCATGATAAACAACTTGACCGCCGATTTCAACCACACAGCCAGTAAAGAAGACAACAACGCGGCTACCGTCGATGATAAAAATTCAAAACACGAGGACGTGTTTTACGCGGACGCGAAGCATGTGTCACGGTGTGAAATTCAATCTTTCGGACTATTTTTAATTATTGTGTAAATTATGTTTTTCGGACTTTGTGTTAATTGTTACAAAAACGTTTCATCGATTTCGACAACTGTTTTATAAACGTTATAAATTCCGCGCAGCATTAATCCCACCTGAGGCTCAATCAGTAATGGACAGCTAATCTTTTAATTGACTTCTGTTTATGTTTATTGACACTTAAGCTTCTTTCATCTTATTAATCCTTTTATGTACATGCTGCTAAAATGTCCCGAGTCACTCAGTAGCTGTTTGATAATTGATTTACTTACATCTGTACTTCTTATGTTAATCCTTCATTGTGTTGTTCCATTGTTCATTATATATTATTCTGAATTGTAAATGATAAACAGTTGGAATCAGACCGTCGGTGCTGATACATACTAAACTCACGTAAAAGTATATTTCATGTCAAGTCTATATAAAAGTCTGAGAATTAAAACGCGTGTTGGCTTGTTGGAGGTTTTATGAGGCTGGGTCCAACAACAAGAGAATAAGCACACGGTTGGCCCAGTGTTAGTCCTGTACGGGAGAGATCGCCCCGTAATAAAACTTCCAAAGTTCTTATGACATTGTCAATTTGTTAAATTACTGAATTTTGAAATTAGAAAAAAAAAAACCCATCAGCGTTAAACTCATTTATGAAATTCAACACTGTATAGTTTAATAATTTTAATAAGTTAGCAATGTAACGTACACACAGCACATAATAATAGCATATAATTATAGAACCACAGCATATAATAATAGAACCACAGCATATAATAAAATCACCTAATATAAGGCAGCCATGGCGTTCCATAGGCAATGATTGGAGATTGAATTACTATGAATATAGAGAAAATGACATTGGGGTACCCCTCTGGCCGGGATTGTAAACATGACCGCCTAAGATTGAATTGCTATGAATGTATACAACATGACTTTGGGGTTCCCGTGTGGCCGATCATGACCGCCCAAGATTGAAGTTCTATGAATATATAAAACATGATCGCCCAAAATTGTATTACTATGAATATATAGAACATGACCGCCCAAGATTGTATTACTATGAATATATAAAACATGACCGCCCAAGATTGAATTACTATGAATATATAGAACATGACCGCCCAAGAGATTGAATTACTATGATTATATAGAACATGATTTGGGGGGGGGGGGGGGGGGCATGATTGACTAAGATTGAATTATACTTTGAAAATAATGAACGTCCCTTATGGCTTTCCATACATTCCAGCCCTATCTGCAGAGATTTGTCAAAGTATTTTTAGAGTCCATGTCAACATTTAAATAAGAGAAATGAAGAAAACCATCGTCAAAGTGAATATAGACCGGCATTGTAACCGGTTATTGTACCTCTTCAGAAGCTTTGTGTGGAAGAATCACAATTCAATCCTAATAAGAACTGTCCTGTCCAATCCTATCTAACTACAAAAACAATATGAGAAATGCTTATGGTTTATAGCTTTGAACTTTTATTCACAACAGAGATGTTAAATAAGGACAAATTGAAGGCAAATATTTCAATAAGAATTGAATTGCTGTTAATGCAATTTAAACGTGCAGTAGACCATTTCTTTTTGTGATCGACTTCGGACGATCACAGTTGTGTCAATATGAGGCATCCGGCAAATTTAACTATTTGCGCACGCATTGCGCCTTTTACTATTTTATTTACTATGCAATGACAACCTTATTTAAATCTTTAATTAGACGTAGATTACTGAAAACGGTAATCTTATCCGTTTACCCTGAAAATAATACATTTATAGAGTTACGTACATAATGATTCAAATCTTTTTTTCATATATGCGGAATAATATTCGTTGAAAGTATAATTCGCCTACTAAAAATAAAACTCATTCATGCCTTGCCATTTCGGAAATCAATAAAACTGTGCTATATATGGTTTACTGCATGTGGTTAATTGTATTCAGCGCATCCGCGCGCCCATCTCATCTCTTTTATTCCAAGTAATATCTCCCCGTAGTAAAACACTCAAATGACGTCGATTTTTCTATATTTTTAAGCATTATCGCTTACATCCATGTCAAGAAATTTCGACCCCGATAATAATTACATGTACATTGACAAATAGTTTTGATAGTAGTATAGAGGGGGACATTATACCCCACTTTTTGAGGTTCAAAAAATTTGAGGTTCAGTGTAGACCAGGAAGGTAATTAGGGAGGAGCGTAGCAGGAAGTCGATAAGTAGTATTAATGCGAGGATTAGAATGATGAACAACGTGTCTTCGTTATTTATTTCATTTCATTTGATTTATGAAAATATGAATTGTTGAAGTAGACATTTTCAAAGAAAAAACCATTCCAACGGAATACAACATATGACTTTATGTAATTAAACCTTGAAATATCAATTGTATATTACACAATCGGGACTCTCGGCGAAATACTCTTGTAACAGCTTGATCACACTTGTTCTCATGTAAACAATAATACTAATTATATATTAAAACTATTCAGAGTAATATGGTGTATTAAAAAAGAGAAACAAATCTGATTTTTTAATAAAAATGATTTTATTCAAATATATAGACAAAATCGAATCCACGTTGTTTGAAGTTGTTTGAAGTCTGTAACGAGATTTTGGTTTAATGTTATTATTTTCAATTGTTTTTTTCTTTTTGAACACTGGCTTTGCTGTGATAAGCGATTCCTCGGATTCCCTCGTAGATAGATTGGCTGATGTTGTTTCAGGCTTTATCGAGTCCTCGGATTCGGTCTGAGTTGACATGTCAAGGTTCTGTGATTCCTCCGGGTGTGGTAGGGCTATCATGTTTTCAGATACATTTTCTGCCACGACTCTCTCCGCGTCTGCTTCGGAATTCGCGCGATGTGTCTCCTGGAGTGTCATGAGACGGCTGTACTTCTCGTAAGGTATCAACACAGATTTCTGCATCACGTCCACCATTTTTTCAGGAAAGGTTTTACGATTTTTAACAAGGTTGTGATGTCGAGTTGGTTTCGTTTTAAGTAACCTCCTTTTATTTTTTAGGCCGTCTTTTAGTCGCCTAGTACGACGTTCGCGGCTATTTCTCCCAACACGTTTAATTGATCTCTGGTGATGGAACTTAATATCAATTTTTTTTGTTCGGGATTTGACTGAAGCAAAAATTCTAAAAAAAATGTCTCTGTTGTCTGACAGCAGAAGTCATTATAATTATCTCATACCAAAGGTCTACATTTGTTCTTATAAACATGAGTATACTGTAGGGTCCTCTCCCGGAAATATATCTGTTCTGAGTCTAAATTTATCGTCGCCTCGAGGTGACGTGTCTACCACCAGGTAGCCGAAGGGACGCTTAGTTGCATCTCTGTAAGCCTCCATCAAGAGTTTAGAACATCCCGGATATAAATTGTACATATACAGTTGGTATTGTTTTTTTTTAATATTCTTGTACTTCAAAATTATTACTTAAGAGCTTATACATTATACATTTGGGGGAATGTTCAAAGTAGCCATGACCTTCTTGTATAAACATTATCAGTGAACCTCTGCTTCACATCGAGTAAGAATTCATGTTCATTAAATTGTTCTTTACAGTTCCATAAATATCGAAAACCTAAATTGTTAATCAATTGTTTTATGTACGAGAGCCAACAATTACGCGACGTCAAGGCGACGTAGACCCGACGAAATCCATAATTGCGGATACGCGTAAACTAGAAGGAAATAGTGCATTCGGATCCACAATTATGGACCAAGAAAAGTTTCAAACCGTCAAATTCGTACGTGGTAAAGGAAAGGCCATGATGGAGACAAATGAACCCGCTTTTAAGAAATTATCTACACTTTTCGACGAGGAAGAGCTTTTCGAAATTGAAAAAAGTAAGAAAAAATTAAAACTGAATTTACCCATTTAGATCGGTTACTTTATCTTGCAGTATGCAAAACTGCACATGTTACAGCTCTACTATGACTTCATGGATAGATTTGTAGACCGTGCAGACTTTGAATACTGCGAGATGGACACCGACTCTGCCTACATGGCCATTTCGGGACCCACCTTTGAGTCTGTGATTAAACCTCAATTACGACAGATTTACGATCACAGTCTCAGAGGTCACTGTGTCGACAGTTTAGAGATCGAGGCGGACTGCGACCGGCATTGGGTTCCTCGCACATGTTGCGAGAGACACGCAAAGTTCGATCGTAGAACGCCTGGACTCTTCAAAATTGAATTTGAAGGTGACGAAATGATAGGTTTATGTTCGAAGACTTACATCGTCTCTACTCGTACGCAGAAGAAACGTTCCAGTCAATTGATTGTAGCGCAGCGACTACTTAGACGCGCAAAGAAATGTAGGTTCAGAATTTATTGACATATTGATGTATTGACATCGAGGACAGAAAAAAATGGCAGGAAGAAAAGGTGGAAGTGTAAGTATTTAAACATATTTTATGAATTATGTAGAAGTATTTTTTTTTTTCAAAGATTATTTTCATCTTCCTGCGATGTCATCTAATATCATACGAAACGAAAAACTATCTTTTAGGAGAATTCTTTACACCAGATGTAATACAAAAAAATTGTTCTTCTCGTAAGGTATCAACACAGATTTCTGCATCACGTCCACCATTTTTTCAGGAAAGGTTTTACAATTTTTAACAAGGTTGTGATGCCGAGTTGGTTTCTTTTTAAGTAACCTCCTTTTATTTTTTTCGCCGTCTTTTTGTCGCCTAATACGACGTTCGATGTCATCTAATATCATACGAGATTCGATGTCATCTAATATCATACGAGACGAAAAACTATCTTTTAGGAGAATTCTTTACAGCAGACGTAATACAAAAAAATGCTAAGTGAAAGAATAAGAATGTTTTTAAGTCATGTAAGCTAAAAAATGGATGCTAAGGGACAATAAATCATTCTCATGTACATGTATCCTCATTCATACATTTTCTTTGTTGTATATCTAATGTAAATGGTGTCATGGATATTCACAATTTAATCATGTTTATAAAGAAGATATTAATTTCAAACCTTTTTTGAAAAAAAGAAAGTGTTTACTCAAATGCATGTTTTTAAAAACGACATACTTTTAATGATACCTATACCATCTTATAAAAATATGATAACCTATTATTAGTTATATTTCAACTATATTTATTGAAAATAAAGATTTTCTACTTTGAACTTTTTGAGGATGGAAACACCCCAGCAAGTAAAAAGAACCATTATCAAACAATGCTAAGTTCCTTACACTGATATTTACCGCTACTATCAAATTCAATCTTATGCGAATTAGTTGTACATGTAATGCTGTATCATCAATTTTATAAAAGTAACACCTTTCATTATTCATTAGTTTCAATTTCAGACCAATGATGTGTGGTTAAGTTCCCGGGTCATTGTGATCGATTCTACCCCTAGAGGGCCTAGATTTCGCCAGGTATGTTTTTATCACTTTGATTTTTTTCTAATTTCTATGTCTTAAATTGTAAATATTCTACGATTAACAAAGAAATGTAATATATAAACCATCGATTAAACGACAAATGTTAATGAATGACAAACACATTCATGAAAATTATGTTATTAAAAAAATGTAAATATGCATTTTTATTTGTAGGTGAGGAGACGAATTAACTTCTCCTCGGAGGATGGGGATGGCGCATGCGCAACCCGCACACCTGTAGCGTCCCCCAAATTCCTGCAGATACGGTACATATATCTTAAATTTTCATTAACAACGATTTTCAAAATGTGGTACTATACCTTGCATGTCTGCTGGTGTCTCTGATACTTTCTCTCGTCCGAGAATTCAGCGCAACAGTTATCACACCTAAATAATTTATCCTTATGCTCCCTGTGGACATGTAATGCGCGATGCGATGAAAACTTAAACGTATAGTCACAGTAAAAACATTTAAATTCTGCTTTGCATACTCTAACATGTCGATCGTAATTGTCTTTTCGATTAACTACCTTTTCACTAATATCGCAAAGAAAACTATTTGTTTTTTCGTGTACATTTTTATAATGTCGCTTAAAAGAAGAGCTGTTACAAAACGACTTGTTACATATAGCACAAAATGTCTGCATAATTCACAGTCTTTCATTCAAATGACATTGAACACCTAATTAAACAATGAGTATATTTTCCTCAGTCTTATATAGTACACATGTATTACATAATTTTACTTGGATAATCTTTTTCCGGGTTATGACTGAATTCGTCATGTGTTATCCGAAAGTAAACAATGACGGATCTAGGGACGGCGCACCGGAATAACATTTCTTATATGTAAAAATTATATGTAAAAATGGGTAAGCTTCCGAGGGAGTCGCCCCGGACCCTCATCAGGGCCATGGCCTTGATAGACCTACTGTGGGGAGAGGGGGGGGGGGGCTTCATTACAGCCCCCGCCCCCCTCCCCTACCTTTTACTGTGCCATCTCGTTGCGAAATTCCTGGATCCGCCACTGGTTAATGTATTTCATGTAAGGTCATCTTTTAAATTGTTTGGCTGTGCTCTCCCGACCGACTCAATTTCTCTACATTCCAGAAAAACGAAATGTATATTTTTCTTCATTCCTTTTATCTTGTCCACAAATATTTTTAAAAATTTGAGTCGGGAAAGCACAGGCACACATTATTTTAAGGATGATCTAACCATGATTATCTAGAGGACCTGTTTTATAAAAAAAGAACTTACGACTACGACCAAATTTA
This sequence comes from Magallana angulata, assembly GCF_025612915.1. Taxonomy (NCBI): domain Eukaryota; kingdom Metazoa; phylum Mollusca; class Bivalvia; order Ostreida; family Ostreidae; genus Magallana; species Magallana angulata. The sequence goes on along the minus strand of NC_069112.1, from coordinate 12,413,768 downwards.
ATTCTGCTAACTTTTTTTTGTATATATATATTTTTTTTTAAATTTTTTTTTTTTTGCTCGTAGTCGTAAAGTTTTTCTTTGGAAAATACAGGCCTCAGTTTTTTCTTTGTTTTATACATCCTTAAGTTTTCTTGTCCCTTTCATTACAATATAATTTATCTTTTCCAGACCATAGCCGAAGAAAGTCTTCAGCAACGGTTGCTGAGACTCGAAGAAAGTTTGGAGGCGCAGCGAAAGGAGATGGAAGGGAGGAGAATCCTCCGGAAGTTGAATGTTTGTAATTTTTGCCAAAATTAAAATGTTTTAAATTTCAACCTGTCTTTTTTCAATTCTGTTAACGGTTGAAACAGACTGTAGCAATGTACTCAAAGGAGAAATGGCCGCGAACGTCATCCATAGTGTTATTTTACTGAATCCAGAAGAGAAAAAAGCTCTTAAAAAATACAAATCTTTTCTCCCCGTATTAGGCGACAAAAAGACGGCCAAAAAATAAAAGGAGGTTACTTAAAAAGAAACCAACTCGGCATCACAACCTTGTTAAAAATCGTAAAACCTTTCCTGAAAAAATGTCATTAAATAAGACACATTTCACACTTACATATCGATACTTGAAAAGGAAAATTATATCCAAGTATACTGAGTATCTGTTATGCATCCAAATTCATCGAATCTGAGGCTATTATGGATCGGATACCTTAAATGCTTTAAATAAATATCAACGTATCAAATACATGATGGATATTCAAGGTTGGAAAAATTTGGTCCTAATATGGATCGGATACCTTAAACAGCCCAACCCGATAACGAACCCGATTGTAATAATACCAAAAAAAAAACCTGCTGATTAAATTTACAACACAATGCTTGACATTATTTTACAGAATTTATTTGTTTGTTAGAAATGATAAAAGGAATGGTACAAGTAACGCACGATATTATTGCTAGCGCTCTCGAGCGCTAGCAACTACGTTAGTCCTTTTCACTTTAATACGCATGCTCGACTCCATAGTAGGGGATTCTGGGAATACTGTACTTCTGTATATAAACTGTACCATTTTAATTTCGTTTTATCATCTTCACGTGAAGTTTTGTGTTTTATCGTTAATGTCAACAGTAACAGTAGCTTCGGTCTTATAATGCAAAGTTATTTTCATTATTGTATTTAACAAGCATTCTGAGAGTATTGCATAAGCAATACACGTCCCCTACCGGTTTGTGGAAATTGTGAAAACAATGCACTTTTATGCAAAATACCGAACCCGAACATTAAAAAATTGGAATATAAAAAATTAATTTTCTCTAAAATATGTCAACCAGACGCTACAAAAGTGTAAACTTGATCTGTAGTTTGACATTCTGAAGCTGTTCAGCAAATTTCACATTATTCCTCAAACGCATAAAGAAAAAAAGTGTGGAAAACTGAAGTAGGACAGACAGACGGACGGACTGACGGACGCAGAGGAAAGCTATAGTCCCCTCCGGTGAACACCGGTAGGGGACTAATAACATGTAGCTAGCTTCATCTTAAATTCCTCCAAGTTCGGAAGACAACTTCGGATATGTTTTCCGAGCTTGCCGAAAAGGCCCGAGAAGATACGATTGCTACAAAACAGTACGAATGTTCCTAAAAAAAATTTCCCTCGAAATTTAAATAACAGGAGATACATTATGATTAAGGCACAGCCAATGAGCTATGTCATTGCCGATGTGAAGCCCACTCTAGATTCACAATTTCAAATTGAGACCCCACTCCAGCACAATTCCAGTACACCACTGTGCCTTTCCTATTGTTAATTAATCGATTCAGAAATTTAAACCAATGTTTTAGAAATCTGTTTCTGTGCTTTATGATTGCTACAGCGCTAGCTCACCAATCTTTTTTTTTAAAGATAAGCTTGTTACTGACTACATACTGGCCTCATTTATTCAATACACACCGAACCCGATAACGAACCCGAACATTAAAAAATTGATATATAACAAATTAATATTCTCGAAAATATGTCAATCAGACGCTACAAAAGTGTAAACTTGATCTGTAGTTTGACATTTTGAAGCTGTTCAGCAAGTTTCATATTATTCCTCAAATGCATAAAGAAAAAAAGTGTGGAAAATTGAAGTGGGACAGACGGACAGACGGACTGAGAGGAAAGCTAAAGTCCCCTCCGGTGAAACCGGTAGGGGACTAATAATACAAGGAACTACTATACATATACGCACAGGATAACCAAATAATATTATATTTCCCTCTCAGTCTTGATCCAGTACCTTATTACACAAGTAATGGCTTTCCAAAAAGCTTGCCTGACTAAACAAAATTATTCAATGGAAGCATCCATGTATCAATTAGGCTATCTTATTAGAAATGAATTTTTATTTTCGCTGCTGATCATAAATTTATAAACGGAACGTGCAAATTTAAGACGAAATGTCAGTCTTTTCTTCGATCTGGAACATGTACATATATACATGTATCACTTGACATTCAGTTATTTTATGAATTCAATTATTTTTAGGAATATATCATATAAGTACATGTAAGCTTGAAAGCTGGAGAGTAAATAGTCGTTTTTTAAAATTATATTTGTTATACTAAGATGTAAAATCAACTGAGAGGCATTTTAAAAAAAAAAATTCCAACCATATGAAATATAGGTATACAAACACGTATTGTTTTTTAATGAGTGTGGGCAGCTTCATCAAAATCATCTTGACAAGCAATTAAAAAAGGGTGAATTCTCAAATTCATGAAAAAAAACCCCTTACTGTAACTTCAATTTAATTAGAATTCCTTATTTGCAGTTTTATTTATTGCATGCTCCTACAAAAGTTGAGGGGGGGGGGGGCAAATCCATGATATTTCCATTTTATATCATATAAAGTTAAGAAAAGTGCCAGCTGCCAAAAAAGTGGGGAGGGGGAAGCAGCCCCCCTCACTCCAACCCCTGATGATACGTGCCTGTGATGTAAACACATTGTGTGCTCTGGGGTATTCGCATGATCCCAGCGCACTCGCCAACTAATCGGTGCGCAAAATTATGAATGAGACATTATGGCGCGAAATCCTACTATTACCGTTCACGCAACGAATGAACTCATATCATTGGCAGAAGATCCATTGGGAGAGGGTCAGATGACATTTGTTTTGCAACAGCTAAGTACAGGAGTAGTATTGTCGGTGGGGTTTCGTGCTAATTTGAGGCTCCCACCTAAATTGAGGCTCCCGAGGAGCCAGCCGATAGATCACGGAAGTAGCCGATAGATCACGGAAGTTTTCCGGAAGTCAAAATCGGATATGAATCGATCAATAACACGAGTATTTTAATCCTTTAAACAACTTAATCCTTTGAACAACTTAATCCCTATTTGAATACACAGATAAAATGAAAATATGACGTGACAACATAGAGTATAAAAAGGAGTCGCAAACAACTCTTGTCCTCACTTTTACAACAATCGACAAACACGATGACTTCGTCTACAGATAGCATGGCACAAAGATTGGAGACAGATTCTTGTCCCGCTCGTCCTCGGAGTGCTGGTACTGCTGGTTTTTCCATGTCGTTACCCCGTGTATACGATTACCGCAGCAAGCAGCGACCACAAGCTGACAGTTTATTTCAGAGTGTTCCACCACCACCACCACTAATGTCTACTGAAACTTATTTGTGGAAATACCCAGAGTACCGCTTTTACGACTTACGATTTGCTTCGTTTGAAAGCTGGCCAAAGTTTTTAAGAGGACCCTACAGAAAAGACCTGGCTCGAGCGGGATTCGTCTACACTCAGACTGGAGATAAAGTGACCTGTTTTTGTTGTGGAATAACACTGAGTCAATGGGAGCCCTTCGATGATGCCTACAGAGAACATATTCGTTGGGCCAGAAATTGTCAGTACGCGCGAATGGTGTGTGATGTTCAATGTTCAGACTGAATTCTCATCAAAAAAAAATATGCCAGCGTATCTGAATAACAGCCGTAGCTTATTTAGTTTTAATTCTTAATGAAGAGTGAATATTGGGATTTTCATTGATGACTGACTTTGAACTTATATTATAAAGATATATTTATTATACATCATATCTAGGAATTTCCTGTATCTGTGTCATATATTATTTCACATCCTGGTTGGCTCGAAATCAAATATATAGTTATTATACCAATTTAAATGTTATAAACCAATCAAAAAGATTGTCGGAAATGACAGTATTTCCGATTTAATGTAGGTATATACATGATACATTCATTTAGTTTCAAACACTGTTCACGACAACATGTCTTCTACCCAGTGCAGTCTCGAATTAGGAAACGAACGGTACATTCAAGCATGTACATTAAAGAATGGCGAACGAAGAGTCGACATTCGGGAATGGAAATCTACGGAAAATTGTCAGTTTCCAACTAAGAAAGGTATCAGCTTACCCTTGCAACTTTTTAAAACCTTAACGCTCTCTACCGATTTGATCGACACAGCCTTAGCCAAGAAAGAAGAACTAAACTATCATGTCGGTGCGAATATATTCATATCCGTCAAAAGTGACAGTCCCTGCGTTAACATCAGAAAATATTGGAAACCAGAAAATGAAGAAAACCTCGTACCCACCAAGAAGGGAATTTGCCTCCGACCTCTCGAGTATGGAAAATTGAAATCACATCTGAGTAGCATTGAAAAAGCCTTTCCCGAACTGGAAACCACTGAGCCCTGTTTTCTACAAGAAGATCATCAAAACCAACTAGGAATGCTTCGATGTGCAGTGTGTAATCCCCAAGAATACCAGAACTGGTGAAAACAATTACAAACAAAATGTGGGAAATGTTTAAAAAGCTGTTATAAAATGTATGCAACAATTGTACCTTTTATTAATATCGATTAATTTTATCGTATGTAATTCCAGATTAATTGTGTGCATTCAAATAAATAAATGTATCAATCACGAACCCTTTATTTTTTTTGTTAAATTCATAATTTTGCCATCAAAATACGAACATTGGTTAAATAACGAGTTGTGTATTTAGTACCAAGTATCATTTAAAAACATCTTCATCAATTATGATTTACATACGAGAAATGGTGTATGAAATATTTTCAAGCGTATAAGTGACAGAGACTGTCGCGCACTCTCGCGCATTCTTTTGTATATACACAGCACCCGAACGAAACCAATACGACACATCGATGGAAGGGGAGGGGTGTTCAGGGTAGCGCATACTAACGTTTTAGCATAAAACAAAAGTCGACACTCTAATTATTTAATCTAACATTATTAAAAACGGGTCAGTTAATAATGTTTAACACTTTCAAGTCATTTAAAGAAATGGAGAAAAAACAAAAAAAATTAAGTGTTGTGTAATACTTAGTAACGCTGTCACCCCCAAGGGCACCTGTTGATGCGAGTGACCCAAGAGACCAAAAACGCAGGACGATCTCACTTGAAAGAGAGGGGTGTCGAGGTCACTATAATACATTAGCAGCTTAATTAATTATTAATTGGTTTTAATTAAAACTATGTTACTTTAATTCTAATGTTGATTATACCCACTGATAGATGTTTCGTTTAAAAAAATATATAAAGAATACAAAATAAAACTAAAACATACTCCTGACCCACCCTCCACCCGAACATTATATAAGACAGCGATGCCCAGGACTGACCACTCTTTGGAAACTTGTACAGATGAAGATGGAGAAGTTGTGTGTGTTAATTATAGTGATTCCGTTTGCGTTGGGGTGCGAGCCCATGAATGAAGGAGTGCGGTGTCGGGTGTGGGGCCAGAACATGCGAAGATTCAGAGAATCAACGATCTTGGAGATCGAGTACCTGAGCCACCCAGTTGACTTGAGCCAGTTCCCGCGGCTGCGGAAATTTGTGGCGAGGGAAACAGTGGTGTCGTGCGACGACGTTTTGCACAGTGAGACTACCATCGTCATCCTAAATAAACAGATCTGTGAGGTAAATTGTTTTCTATAATTAAATGAACGTAATTAAAGTAAAAAAGAAAAGATAATGAATAAACCATAATACATGTATATTCATTATTGTTTTAATTTTTTTTCTCTATTTTTTAAAAAGACCCAAACCCAAGGACCTGAAACTACGACAATCTCCCGTTCCCTGACCACCACATTTTCTGAAATTGCCGCCTTGACTTTCAGTAAGTATACAGTTTAAATTTGTATCAACTTTATTTAAAAAAAAAAATAATAATAACTAGACACGATCTCGTTGCGAGCAACGAGGAGGTCTTCCTTGTGTTTTCGAACATGAAATACATGTACGACCTTGGTTTTGCTATTTAACGGCTAAACGTGATTTAACATATAAGACAAAGGCCTACATTCTAAGGGCCAGATACTATTTTGTTTTAGATGTATGAGTTTTGGTTGAAAACATTAAGATCTCTAATTCGAGGGGCAGCCTCTTTTTCCTCGTATTAAATGAAAAGTCATTTACTTTTAAAGAAATATTGTTAAACAAGTGTATAGAAATTTGTTACCATTCTTGAGATATCTCAGAAGTGTATAGAAATTTGTTACCATTCTTGAGATATCTCAGAAAGAGCGTTTTAGGGGCCGATCCCTTATCTCCTTATTGGGGTCGTTTAACGAAATTTTGAAGAATCCATATTGTTTAGTAGATCATTTTGAGTATCTTTTCTTCTATACTGCATTTCAAAATATATTTTTCCTTTCTGAGATATCGGTGATCAAAGTTTTGGATTTTTGACCCCTTAAAAACCTTAATTACGTACCACATTATAAAATCATGACACTGCTTGGATACATAACTGTAAGATAAACATCTTTGCTTCTATAATCTTTCACAAAATATATCTCAGTAAAGGGGCTATAGATGAAAGACTTGAGAGCCCTTTGGTCCCCTAATTTGAGGGGCCCCTTTGTCTTGATATCAAATAAAAGTTCTTATAAATATAAAAAAAAATAACATTATATGTTTTAACAAAATATTATTCAGAAAAGAGATAAACAAAGAAAACCAGAAAAAATTATGATATTTGTTTAATCTCAATTTTTGGGTCCAGGCGAGCTTCGGCGCTTTTTGCGATCGAAATGATTTTAAACCTTTATGCACAATTTCAATCTTCCGTCTACCATCACTGAAAATTTTAAGTGTATGTCTGCTATAGTTTAAAAGGAGTACTGCCGAAAAAATACCTCTCTGAAAATCGACAAAACGACTATATCTCAAAACCTGAAGTGACGTCATCAATAAAAAAAATTTGCAATACGGTTCACATCGTCATCTATTAGATCGACAAGTTTCATAAAAATCAATTGAGTAGTTTTCGAGATCTTGCGTGCACAAAACTTGTAAGAAAAAAAAATAATAATATAGAAGAATAGGGAAAAAGGAACAAGGCAATAACAATAAGGTTTTCCGTTGGAAACTTGTACTTCAGTCCAACAACCCCTTTATTTTGAATATCTTAGTTAGAAAGACAAAAAAAAATGGAGAGAAGGAAATAGAGAGAAAGAACAAATCTTGGCTCCGGCGAGATTCGAACACACAGCCTTTGCATGTGTCATAACAGTATTTCATCGTAGACTGGTCCTCTGTCTCTATCGTACGAAATATATATAGGCATTGCCAGTCTATATTTCATCATCGAAGGTTCACGTCAAAACATGGCTGACGCGAAATAATTCCCGATTTTCTCTTTGAATTTGGGGCGTTTCCGCCCGGGACAGGAGCTGAATTTTTGTATGAGATGAAAAACAACGTGTAAGATGTCTCACTACTCAGGTTTGGTAACAGTGCGAGGTCATTTGAAATATTGATGCGTGTTTGTGTCTGGAGGGGGATGAAAAGGACCGAGCTTGATTTTCGTCGTAAATAAATCGAAAGTAGAATTTTGAGGTGTGGATCTCGGATTCGGTTAACGACAATTAGGGGAAGTCCTAAAACAATGACTGATGCATTTTACACATGTATTTCAGAGTAGAGATTTTTTTTGTGTCGTTTACTATTATGTTTGACTATTTTATATCAACAGGATTGATAAAATTCTTATAAATGTAGAAATAACGAAATCAGTAACACGTAAATTTATTCATAAAAAAATTGATGACAGTAATTTCCACAGTTCTAACATTCATAATTAGTTCACACGGTATCGTAGATACAGACTAAACGGAAAACAAGAAATATACATGCAACAGAAATATTACGCGGCTGCTTACATCCCTTGCACTGTGTAAATTTTAAGTCCCCGTACAGGCTATACTCGCGGCTTGATATCGGGAATTTCTTCTTAATTGTTCAACCCGCTGCAAATTTGGCAGAAAAACAGAATGAGGTCCGAGGTACATTTACACAAAATTTCATGAAGATTGAGTGAAGGGCTCGGGAGTTAGAATTTTTTTCTACAGTACATGTCAAACACGAAAATTAAAACTCAAATGCCAAAAAGTTCATAACTCTGTTAATAATGAACGAATTGGTCTGGTAATTAGTGCGGTAATCTAGAATGGTACTAAGTTGAAATTAAAGGTCCGAGATCAAAGATCAAGTAAAATCGGGCCAGAAAAACTAAATGATTTTATGAAGGGTGGGGGGGGGGCGGTGGTCGGTGACTTCTATATTAAACGGAAAATACTAAATTCCCAATATCACTAGAGTTTGAGATACATGCTTGACCCTTATTTTGCTATTTACCAGCTAAACATGATTTGGAAATAGAATGAAAAATCCTTTGATTTTAAACAGACTCTTTTCTTCAATTTCTATATCCTCTTTTTCTTTTACAAATAAATCAGAAATGTATTGGACTTCTCGCCCTTGTTTTGTTTCTGATATATGTATAAGAGCTTTGATTGAAACATTTAGATCCCTCTTATCATGTAATTTGAGGGGCTAGCCCCTTTTTCTTGATATCAATGAAAGGTCCCTTAATATTAAATACATTTTGTTCAACAAGTGTTTAGAAATTTGTGACTGTTTTTGAGATATTAGGGAAAGATTGTTTTAGGGGCCGACTCTTTATCTCCTTATAAGGACCATTAAACGAAACTTTGGTGGTTGAATATTATTACGAATATTATTCTGAGTATCTTCTCTTCTATAATGCATTTCAAAATATTTCTCCTTTATAAGAAATAAATGATCAAAATATTGGACTTCTAGCCCCTTTAAAATCCAGATTATGTAACATATCAGAAAACTCTTAACAAATATAGGTAGATAACTGGAAGATACACATTTTTGCTTCTTTAATACATTACAAAATATTTTTTCATTAAAGAGATATAGATAAAAGACTTTAGACCCCTCTTGGCCCCTTATATGAGGGGTCAGCCCCTTTTGCTTGGCGTCAGTTGAAAGATCTTTTATAGATTAATTTTTGATGCTCTACATGTGTTAGCAAAATATTGATTAGAAGAAAGATATTCGTGATCAAATCTCAAATTTCGTAAAAATTGTCAAAAAAATTTAACATCAACATTTTCAGTTCCGGGCGAGCTTCAAGGATGATGACTTCTGGTCAAATCTAAAACAAGCAAGCAAATCTACCATAACCACTCTATCTTGCATATAAATTTCAAGTCCCTAACTATAACAGTTTTTGAGGAGATGCGTGAACAATATCATGTTCCAAAATACATGAAAAAGGGAGATAATTCAGAAGCGGAAGTGAATTTTCAGACAGGAAGTAAGATGCAAAGAGATATTCACCTAAGACATCATCCCTGTAAAAATCATTAAAATCGATTGAGAAATGGCTGAGAAATTTAGGGTGACTACCAAGAAGAAAAATAATAATATAGAAGAATGAGAACGCGTAGAAAAACAGTAAGGTCTTCCGCTGAAGACGGAAGACCTTAATAATAAAGGACTGTTTTTGTCTAAATCTTAAAGGAAGAGTGTTTTTCAACTTGTACTTCAGTCCAACAACCCCTTTATTTTGAATATCTTAGTTAGAAAGTAAAAAAAAAACAAATGGAGAGAAGGAAATAGAGAGAAAGAACAAATCTTGGCTCCACACGGCCTTTGCAGGTGTCATAACAGTATTTCATCAAAGGTTCGCGTCAAAACATGGCTGACGCGAAATAATTCCCGATTTTCTCTTTGAATTTGGGGCGTTTCCGCCCGGGACAGGAGCTGAATTTTTGTATGAAATAAAAAACAACGTGTAAGATGTCTCACTACTCAGGTTTGGTAACAGTGCGAGGTCATTTGAAATATTGATGCGTGTTTGTGTCTGGAGGGGGATGAAAAGGACCGAGCTTGATTTTTGTCGTAAATAAATCGAAAGTAGAATTTTGAGGTGTGGATCTCGGATTCGGTTAACGACAATTAGGGGAAGTCCTAAAACAATGACTGATGCATTTTACACATGTATTTCAGAGTAGAGATTTTTTTGTGTCGTTTACTATTATGTTTGACTGTTTTATATCAACAGGATTGATAAAATTCTTATAAATGTAGAAATAACGAAATCAGTAACACGTAAATTTATTCATAAAAAAATTGATGACAGTAATTTTCACAGTTCTAACATTCATAATTAGTTCACACGGTATTGTAGATACAGACTAAACGGAAAACAAGAAATATACATGCAACAGAAATATCACGCGGCTGCTTACATCCCTTGCACTGTGTAAATTTTAAGTCCCCGTACAGGCTATACTCGCGGCTTGATATCGGGAATTTCTTCTTAATTGTTCAACCCGCTGCAAATTTGGCAGAAAAACAGAATGAGGTCCGAGGTACATTTACACAAAATTTCATGAAGATTGAGTGAAGGGCTCGGGAGTTAGAATTTTTTTCTACAGTACATGTCAAACACGAAAATTAAAACTCAAATGCCAAAAAGTTCATAACTCTGTTAATAATGAACGAATTGGTCTGGTAATTAGTGCGGTAATCTAGAATGGTACTAAGTTGAAATTAAAGGTCCGAGATCAAAGATCAAGTAAAATCGGGCCAGAAAAACTAAATGATTTTATGAAGGGTGGGGGGGGGGGGGGCGGTGGTCGGTGACTTCTATATTAAACGGAAAATACTAAATTCCCAATATCACTAGAGTTTGAGATACATGTTTGACCTTTATTTTGCTATTTACCAGCTAAACATGATTTGGAAATAGAATGAAAAATCCTTTGATTTTAAACAGACTCTTTTCTTCAATTTCTATATCCTCTTTTTCTTTTACAAATAAATCAGAAATGTATTGGACTTCTCGCCCTTGTTTTGTTTCTGATATATGTATAAGAGCTTTGATTGAAACATTTAGATCCCTCTTATCATGTAATTTGAGGGGCTAGCCCCTTTTTCTTGATATCAATGAAAGGTCCCTTAATATTAAACACATTTTGTTCAACAAGTGTTTAGAAATTTGTGACTGTTTTTGAGATATTAGGGAAAGATTGTTTTAGGGGCCGACTCTTTATCTCCTTATAAGGACCATTAAACGAAACTTTGGTGGTTGAATATTATTACGAATATTATTCTGAGTATCTTCTCTTCTATAATGCATTTCAAAATATTTCTCCTTTTTAAGAAATAAATGATCAAAATATTGGACTTCTAGCCCCTTTAAAATCCAGATTATGTAACATATCAGAAAACTCTTAACAAATATAGGTAGATAACTGGAAGATACACATTTTTGCTTCTTTAATACATTACAAAATATTTTTCATTAAAGAGATATAGATAAAAGACTTTAGACCCCTCTTGGCCCCTTATATGAGGGGTCAGCCCCTTTTGCTTGGCGTCAGTTGAAAGATCTTTTATAGATTAATTTTTGATGCTCTACATGTGTTAGCAAAATATTGATTAGAAGAAAGATATTCGTGATCAAATCTCAAATTTCGTAAAAATTGTCAAAAAAATTTAACATCAACATTTTCAGTTCCGGGCGAGCTTCAAGGATGATGACTTCTGGTCAAATCTAAAACAAGCAAGCAAATCTACCATAACCACTCTATCTTGCATATAAATTTCAAGTCCCTAACTATAACAGTTTTTGAGGAGATGCGTGAACAATATCATGTTCCAAAATACATGAAAAAGGGAGATAATTCAGAAGCGGAAGTGAATTTTCAGACAGGAAGTAAGATGCAAAGAGATATTCACCTAAGACATCATCCCTGTAAAAATCATTAAAATCGATTGAGAAATGGCTGAGAAATTAAGGGTGACTACCAAGAAGAAAAATAATAATATAGAAGAATGAGAACGCGTAGAAAAACAGTAAGGTCTTCCGCTGAAGACGGAAGACCTTAATAATAAAGGACTGTTTTTGTCTAAATCTTAAAGGAAGAGTGTTTTTCAACTTGTACTTCAGTCCAACAACCCCTTTAATTTGAATATCTTAGTTAGAAAGTAAAAAAAAAAACAAATGGAGAGAAGGAAATAGAGAGAAAGAACAAATCTTGGCTCCACACGGCCTTTGCAGGTGTCATAACAGTATTTCATCAAAGGTTCGCGTCAAAACATGGCTGACGCGAAATAATTCCCGATTTTCTCTTTGAATTTGGGGCGTTTCCGCCCGGGACAGGAGCTGAATTTTTGTTTGAGATAAAAAACAACGTGTAAGATGTCTCACTACTCAGGTTTGGTAACAGTGCGAGGTCATTTGAAATATTGATGCGTGTTTGTGTCTGGAGGGGGATGAAAAGGACCGAGCTTGATTTTCGTCGTAAATAAATCGAAAGTAGAATTTTGAGGTGTGGATCTCGGATTCGGTTAACGACAATTAGGGGATGTCCTAAAACAATGACTGATGCATTTTACACATGTATTTCAGAGTAGAGATTTTTTTGTGTCGTTTACTATTATGTTTGACTGTTTTATATCAACAGGATTGATAAAATTCTTATAAATGTAGAAATAACGAAATCAGTAACACGTAAATTTATTCATAAAAAAATTGATGACAGTAATTTTCACAGTTCTAACATTCATAATTAGTTCACACGGTATCGTAGATACAGACTAAACGGAAAACAAGAAATATACATGCAACAGAAATATCACGCGGCTGCTTACATCCCTTGCACTGTGTAAATTTTAAGTCCCCGTACAGGCTATACTCGCGGCTTGATATCGGGAATTTCTTCTTAATTGTTCAACCCGCTGCAAATTTGGCAGAAAAACAGAATGAGGTCCGAGGTACATTTACACAAAATTTCATGAAGATTGAGTGAAGGGCTCGGGAGTTAGAATTTTTTTCTACAGTACATGTCAAACACGAAAATTAAAACTCAAATGCCAAAAAGTTCATAACTCTGTTAATAATGAACGAATTGGTCTGGTAATAAGTGCGGTAATCTAGAATGGTACTAAGTTGAAATTAAAGGTCCGAGATCAAAGATCAAGTAAAATCGGGCCAGAAAAACTAAATGATTTTATGAAGGGTGGGGGGGGGGGGGGGGGGGGCGGTGGTCGGTGACTTCTATATTAAACGGTAAATACTAAATTCCCAATATCACTAGAGTTTGAGATACATGCTTGACCCTTATTTTGCTATTTACCAGCTAAACATGATTTGGAAATAGAATGAAAAATCCTTTGATTTTAAACAGACTCTTTTCTTCAATTTCTATATCCTCTTTTTCTTTTACAAATAAATCAGAAATGTATTGGACTTCTCGCCCTTGTTTTGTTTCTGATATATGTATAAGAGCTTTGATTGAAACATTTAGATCCCTCTTATCATGTAATTTGAGGGGCTAGCCCCTTTTTCTTGATATCAATGAAAGGTCCCTTAATATTAAACACATTTTGTTCAACAAGTGTTTAGAAATTTGTGACTGTTTTTGAGATATTAGGGAAAGATTGTTTTAGGGGCCGACTCTTTATCTCCTTATAAGGACCATTAAACGAAACTTTGGTGGTTGAATATTATTACGAATATTATTCTGAGTATCTTCTCTTCTATAATGCATTTCAAAATATTTCTCCTTTTTAAGAAATAAATGATCAAAATATTGGACTTCTAGCCCCTTTAAAATCCAGATTATGTAACATATCAGAAAACTCTTAACAAATATAGGTAGATAACTGGAAGATACACATTTTTGCTTCTTTAATACATTACAAAATATTTTTCATTAAAGAGATATAGATAAAAGACTTTAGACCCCTCTTGGCCCCTTATATGAGGGGTCAGCCCCTTTTGCTTGGTGTCAGTTGAAAGATCTTTTATAGATTAATTTTTGATGCTCTACATGTGTTAGCAAAATATTGATTAGAAGAAAGATATTCGTGATCAAATCTCAAATTTCGTAAAAATTGTCAAAAAAATTTAACATCAACATTTTCAGTTCCGGGCTAGCTTCAAGGATGATGACTTCTGGTCAAATCTAAAACAAGCAAGCAAATCTACCATAACCACTCTATCTTGCATATAAATTTCAAGTCCCTAACTATAACAGTTTTTGAGGAGATGCGTGAACAATATCATGTTCCAAAATACATGAAAAAGGGAGATAATTCAGAAGCGGAAGTGAATTTTCAGACAGGAAGTATGATGCAAAGAGATATTCACCTAAGACATCATCCCTGTAAAAATCATTTAAATCGATTGAGAAATGGCAGAGAAATTTAGGGTGACTACCAAGAAGAAAAATAATAATATAGAAGAATGAGAACGCGTAGAAAAACAGTAAGGTCTTCCGCTGAAGACGGAAGACCTTAATTAAATAAATAAATAATTTTCTGTTTAAATTTTTTCACATGTTTAGATAAGCCCTGGATTTATGCAACGTAATTTTTTTTTATTCTTGATAAAATTAAATTTTTAAGACAAATGCAATTATTTTTTTCTTTAAATTGAGAAAAAAAAAAGAAATTATTTTTTGGAAAAAGTGTAAAAACTACTAAATCATATTTTTTAAAAAATGTAAATAAAATTTTTGAAAAAAAAAATGAAAACTGTTTTGTTTTGTTTGTAATTGAGGCATCTTTTCTAAGAATTTGGTGGCACTGAAAAGGGCCGTTGGGTTGATGGTGGCCCTGAAAAGGACCGTTGGATTGATCAATTTCTTCGTTCAGCTCCTCTAGATCTTCCAAGGCCAGCTCCTCTTCGTGCTCTTGCCCTCCCTAATCTAACACTACCGAGTGGGTGGAGGGCTTGGGGTGGATCGTAGTATTTCTGCATGGTTTCATAGAGACCAGCTCCTCTTCCAAGGGATGGTCGAGGGGGGTTGTTCTCGATTTCTGGCACCGGCTCGTCTCGCTCAGCTTCTCCCGAAAATCGACACAGCGGACATGGGTCCCAGATCTCTATTCCCACCATGCGGAAAGTGCACTCGGTGCACGCCACCCGTCTACTGCACCCCCCCGCACACGTAGATAGACGTCATCCCCTCAGCATAGCACAGGGGGCACTCGAAAAGGACTGAACTAGTCCGTTTAGCCCAAGTCGGAACAAGTTCAGTTCCGGGTGGGAGGGTTGGTCTTCTTGGGAGCTGAATGACTAAATTTACCTCGTTGGTTATCTGGCGCGACAAGATGGAGCATGGTCCCACGCCATCCCCTATAGCCATCTCTACCATGAACCTTTGTCTGAAGCGCAATGGCGCTCTTGGGACATACACCTCTTCAAGCACATTTCTGTTATCCTCTAACACCTGTTCTATTCTTTCCTGATTCATTTTTTCTTTGATAAAAAATAACTGCAAAGCCTGATAGTTATTACGAGAAGGCGGAACAAACCGCTTTACAGCGAGGACCAATCAAGACGAGGGAAATCGAAACCCATTAACTAAAGGATGTGTCAATGAATAGAGTATCGTCATAATCCGTTAATCACCCAGCTTTAGGAATTATCCTTACATTTCGCGAGATAAGTAACGAGCCATCAATGCCATGTTTACATAAATATATTTATTGACAAAGAATTGTGATGTGTTTCTAACAATTGATACATAAGTACGGGAATAAAATCTTCTTTTATTCATTGTTGCAAAAACAAATCATTTCACAATTTTAACACTTTTTATATATTTCAGCATTAAAATTTTATAATTTGCAAAAGAATAAAATGTAAAAATTATTCAAATCATCATAAAATCTTTATATACCCAATATACAATTAGATATTGTTCTATACATTTTTAAATCAAAGTACTGAAAGTACTGTTAGACGGTGGCGTCGTTTGAAATTGGCATATCACATGTAACAATGAGTGATACAGTATATGATAATTATTTTTGTCGAAAACCGCGGCCAGTATCGCATACATGCACTAATACTTAACGCGTACTCGCACAACTGGTCGTGAGTTTCCTACATGGATAATTCTGTGGAAATCGTAGCTGTGATCGCAATCCACACTTTACAAATGCTGTGTCTCTTGGTCGTCATCTTTTGGGAAAAAGCCAAAGATTTATCACAGTAGTCTTTGTCGTATAGAAGTTTGTATCTATATTTTGTATCAATATGTTTGTATCTATATCAGTTGACATTAAAACCCCGTTTGAATGGTTGGCACCACATATTGAATGAATAAATCAAATCCAAAGCGATTTCATCACAATACACCCAAATATTTGATTGTTTGAAGGGGAATTTTGGTTTTTTCCCTTTTGACCTTTGGGTTGACCCCGCAAAGGGGAACAACTTTTGAAAAGTGTGGATTGGACTATTGTGCTTTAAATATATTGTAGAATTCTCAAAGTAACGAGAAGAAATAAAACTTTGGTATGATAAAATACTTATTTTTACTAACTATTTGGGCATATATATAGTATGTTAATTGGCCCTTTCGATAGCATATTCCCTCATTTTCTTCACGTGGAAAAAGTTGCAGTCTTGTGGATCATCACATTTGCTTTTTTTCCTCATAGTCAGTTAATACATTTAGGTGTAAAGAAAACGGAATGGGTTTACAAGAACCTGTTTGATAAAACTGGTATTGCTTTTGGAATGCACGTCATCATGAAACAGAAGAGTAAATCAATATTTTATCTTCGATTTTAGTGGATTATTTCCATTTGCTCACAACGAAAGTGAATGAAAATTCAAAAAAACTATCATACAACAATTGGTCGCGGCAGTTTCATAAAGCAACGTTTTAAACATTTGTTCTATTGTATTTAGCTATAGATTTATTCAAATCATTTGAATGAATTCGGGAAAGTCACATGTATATTTTATCGCTTCTCAGTACACTTTAACACGCATAAATTACTTGCTACATTAAACTTTTCTAGTAAACTTACAACAAATATTAATTAATTATACAAAATTAGTTTTTTAAAACACCAAACAAACAAAATTCAAGCTGAACGCACGTTTTTCTGACCGTACAGCTGTGTATATATAAAGAAGATGCCCTTTTGGTTTAGTCGTAAAATACAATTTCAAATTTAGCATTTTATCAAATAAATATATTTGATATGTTATTATACAAGTTTATAAAATGGTAATTTCTAACTATATTCAGTTTGAAATATTTCAAAAAGATAAGAAAAAAATAATAAATCTTTAAGTCTTGGTGGTATTGAACCCACAACCTAAAAACCCAAGTTCTATAAAGTTTCCTAATGGCTGGTGCTCTAACCACTGAGCCATTTCATTCACAACACAAGTGCGTTGTTTAAATGCTATATGAGACTATGACCACGGATTTACGGACTTGTATTATATTTCTAAAACGTTCAATTGTTGAGCTACAAAATGACATTTTTGAACTGTAGTGGGTCATCTCTTCACATTTTTGTTGACTACAATCGGTTTAAATTCCATTGAACCACATTTAGACTGTAAAAAAAAAAAATAATGAGCTCAGACCCACTCTATGAAAAAAATGCATTGAAGTTATATAAAAATTGCACGATAAGGAGGTTTTGACACGCATACGCCAGTTTAAATCAATATATTGCAAATATTTAGAATATTTAAAGATTACAACCCGATGTTACGGTAAATATACATTGTTTTTAATTATTTTTTTAAAAAGTATCAGATTTAATGATATTTTAATTTTGCCGTATCTAATCATTCCTCATATGGGCATTTTACACGCCTTATTCACCCATCTTCTTTGAATTTATTCTTTGCATGTACTAGACAATAGATCTAGGGTACGCAAATCCCGGCAATATTTTCGGAAAGCTATATTTCTGTAGCTCAGCAGAATTCTACAGTCATCTATGAAGCACATTTTATGCCTTCATGTTTCATTATTTATCGCAAATATAGCATGGATGTATACGCTACGGCCGATGTAGCATTGCGTGTGTGTATTTCAATTGCGAGTCGCAACAAACTGGCGCATTTATATAGGCCCGCCTATTTGTAAATGCATGTTGACAAAATGATGCCAAAGCTGCTTGGTCCGATTTTGTATTAAATTTTATGCACGCTTTTAAACGATGGCTATGCTTAGTATATGTATAATAATTGACATTGCAGTAGTTTAACCCGTTAATTATGCCTAATTTTAATGAAGAAAAATACGTACAAAATTTGCTAACAAAACAAAGGACATTAAAAGGTACCGCGTTATTTCGCCTCATATTAAATTTCACCCCTGACGACGAGACGGGTATAGTTGTATTACGACTTTGACATAGCTTTAAATATAGGTCGAAATGATCAGACAAATTACAAATAAAAATGTGTACGTTTTGTTCGCTAATATTTCCAAAGTCTACTTTCTTTACAATCGATGCATAGCATGCGGGTTGAATAACCCCAATCATTCTGGGGACGAAACCAAGCGGTTTCCTTTTCTAAACATTCCCGTGATGCATTTTGATTTGTTTTTTCGTTTGCCCAAAGAGAAATTATTTATATTTCTAACATTGGAAGGAGATTGATTCTGCTGGTGTAAATAGGAGAAAGTCCATAACTTTCTAAGATAAATGATTTGTATGGAAAAAATTTTGATACTGTAATTACAAAAAAATCGGACCAAGCAGCTGTAAAAAAAAGCTTGGAAACAAATGTCGAAGAAAGTTCATAATAGAGTTGTACTCGCGAGTTAAAAATTATTTGAGAACAAACGGGGCGATGTTTACGTACATATGTAAATAATGTTATCTGTTAGTGAAAAAATGCCCCCAAACCAAAGAAAAGATTCTCTAATACATTTAGCAGGGACGGGCGCATATAAATTAAAGTCACTATTTGTACTTCGCTTATCGAATTGCGTTATTCAGTTCATTGTGAAAAAATTTGACAGAAACTGTTTAGTTATTAAAATTATTATATCTTACATTACCGTTCACAATGTACCATAAATTTATATGGAATATCGCATGTTTTTTTCTCACAAAAAAGCTAGCGTTTGCTGCAAATTAGAGATGCACGAGCTGACACGCCGTGAAATCCATAAGACGTTTTACAGCATATGTAAAAAAAAAAATCTGAACAAAAAATCTTTGAAACATCGTAAAATGTAGTTTATAAACATTTAAAATGGCGACTAGATTTGCACGTGAATTTTACAATCCGACGTCGATTTGCGTGTTTGAGAGAAAGTCAGCAGCAAGTAAAGCGTCAACATCTGCAGTTAATATTGTCTGATGAATATTGAGGTGCCTGTAATAAAATTAATGTTTCTACAGACTGAGTGAGGTACAAAAATAAGGTACATTGTAAATCACAGGTCAGTCGAAAATTTAACACATTTGTATCGTAAATTTAAAGTTTTTTGTGTGTTTGAAAACACGCACACTTGTAGAAGAAACTGTGCCATTGATCGGTTGAAGTTCAATAAAATGTAATTTATGTAATATTCATTGTCAGTATCTGTTGTGAATTCTACAACAACAAAAAATATGCTGCTCAACTAAAACTAATGCGTTAAAAATGGCTGAATTTATCGAGGAAGCATAATTGCTGAAATATGAAATGGCAAACCAGTTTAAATAGTGTGTTTCTGACAATTATTTATATCATAAAAAAACAAGAAGCAGTTATTGTGAGATCTCTTGACCAATTATCGCAGTGATATAGTTTATGCAGTCCTGATACAGAGTTAAACATCAAAACTGGCAGTTAGTGCTTATATTTAATTATTAATACCGCGTAACCAGATAGGGTAACGGCCCATTTAAAATAAAACACAATTTCATACATTATTTAAATGTATGTACAAAATAATTAGCAGCTATAATGCTTAAAATATCTGATAAGATTAAAATTAGTTCTCATACTGAAATCGACACGTAGATAAAACATTGTCTGTATAACACTGCATAAATGTACCCAACAAGAGTTATCGTTCGTTATCCGCTAGGGTCCCCGTGAGAAATACTCTTCCGGTCAGGACCGTAGCAATAGACCGTGGCTATTTATAGCCACCGTCTAAAAATTAGATTCACTTTCTAAACGCTCCAACACAATAGTCATAGAATAAATGAAAATCATGCAATCGGCAAAATAAACTCTATGATTGATAGATATAAAAATACATATAGAACTTTCACAATGAAAATGAAATCTCTAATCCTATTTTAATGAATTTTTTAAATTTTTATAACTTTATAAAACTCTCTCTCTCTCTCTCTCTCTCTCTCTCTCTCTCAACAGTTTACACATTAATCGCTGTCGTTCAGTTCGTCGAGCAAATGTACGAGACCTAAGTCAAAATCGTCAATTTCAATTTCATAATCATTTTTACTTTTAACTGGGCATAATTCTACATCTAAAGGTAGGGTGGTGATGCCGTCGGATAAAACTTTGCGTTTACAGTAAAAATATGAAAACCCGTTTCTTGCTTGACGATATGTACAAATTTTGTTATTGTGCAATTTAAATCCCATATTGACACTTGATGATGGTTTTTGGGTTTTCAAAACGTATCTAAAGGTAGTCAATGGAGCGGTCACCCGTTTCTTTGAAATGCCTTTACATGAAAATTTAATTTTGGTCACAATTCGCTGTTTGACGAATAGTCTTTTCGGGCTCCGCGATTTTTTTAATGCGCGCTTGAGTATTCGCTGCGCTGCAATCCATGCAGGTGATTCTTTTTTTAGAATGCGTTTAGAAACAATGTATGTCTTAGAGCACAGGCCGATTATTTCGTCGCCTTCAAACTCTATTTTAAACAATCCAGGCGTCCTGCGATCGTAATTTTTGTGTTCCTCACAGCAAGTGCGAGGAAACCAATGACGATCGCAGTCCGCCTCGATCTCTCCGCTGGCGGTGCAGTGACCTTCGAGGCTGTGTTTGTAAATTTGTCGCAATTCAGGTTTAATCACAGACTGGAAGGTCTCCCCCGATATGGCCATGTAGGCAGAGTCAGTGTCCATCTCACAGTATTCAAAGTCTGCACGGTCTACATATCTATCCATGAAATCGTAATAGAATTGTAGCATGTGAAGTTTTGCGTACTGCAAGATGAAGTACCCGATTTGTATGGGTAAATTTAAATTTATATTTTTTTTATGTTTCTCAATTTCATAAAGTTCCTCGTCGTCTAAAAGAGATGTTAGTTTCTTAAACTGAGGATTGTTAATCTCTACCATGGCCTTTCCCTCACCCCGAATGTATTTAACTTCCTGAAAATTTTCTTGGTTCATGATCGTGGACCCGTATGCACTGTTTCCCTCTAATTTTCGCGTATCAGCAAGAATGGCTTTAGAGGGATCTACGTCACCTTGACGGCGAGCATCACTGACGTCGCGCACGAAGCTTTTAAAACATGTTTGGGGTGTGTATTCGACGGTTTGGTAAATCTTTGTAATTTCTAGACCGTGGTTTATGTACCACTTAAGTAATGGGGTCGCAATCAGTAATTGTCGCGCGCGCATTCCCCCGACCAATAAACGACGCGGTTTTTCAGACAGGTTAAAGCGCTTTGCATGATCTTGCATGTGATGACCTATGACATCGAAGGGGATGTCGGTTGTGCAAAAGAGGGGGCTCATTTCAGAAAAATATTCGTAAGGCGTCATGGTTGAATGACTAAAATGAGCAGGCCATGTATCCGGCACGCGTATGTCGCACTCGACCATGCCGAATAATTTGTCACTCATCACTGCAGCAATGAGGTCTTCCTGAGACATTCGACCATGACTCATATTGGACTTGCGCGCTTCTGTGAAACTTTTTAATCTCAAATTAGACCGAACGTTATTCCGGAAAGTGCATTCGCGCATTTCTACAACTTTATAACCTTTCCTCTTCAGATAGACAGTTGTTTTTCGCGTCTTTTGTTCTCGACTTTTCATTAAATCATCGTCTTGAATATGTCGCGTTAACCAACAACGGTGACCGTGCCAGTAACAACCTTGAAATTGAAACACGGTGTTTGTAGTCTCGTCGTATCCGTCGACCGGGAAGCGACCTATTTTCTTTTCCTTTCCGGAATTAAACTTATGCGCGATATTGTACTGACCGCTTTGGTTTAGCCACTCTAGCCAATCGTACGCGAGCATGTATTTCTCTCGCTTTTGTGCTTTGAAACCGCTGTCAACTTGACGACGCACGAAAGCTCCAACGGGCATGTCTTTACCTAAACAATGTAAATAGAGGGCATTTGCATCGAAACCGATTATTTTGCCGCATAATTTGTGCGGATTGCCGCGAATATACGATTTTCCGGTCTCGTGATAGCGCGTAAATATAATACTCGGTCCCCCGATGATATTCTGTCTGACCGTATCGTACAAATCTTCATTTGTCTTATCAAACAAGGAGAAAACAGCCCCTTCTTTCCTAGCACTTTCAAATAGCATTTGTCGCGCCAGGCCCGGTACAGAAATACTACATTTGAAAATGTCAATGTTTCGTTCGAAATAATACTTTTGTAAATTTTTAACAGCTTGAACGAAAGGTCCGACGTCGAGGTTATTGTACCAGACGAGAAAATCACGAAAAGTGGACATGTTGTTTTCATGCCACACTTGCTGACAAAAAGCATATTCCTCCTCTGAAATATTACAATTTTTCAGGGATGAATAAAAAGCATTGTGATGCGGGAGTCTGTCGTAATTCAGTTTATCGACGTGATCTAGAAATTGATAAGGAAAAAAAACCTTTAGATTCTTGTACATCAAAAGCCTTTAAGAATCCTGCATAATTAATGCCGGGGCTCAGATACTGTGTAATATCTAAAAATTTAAATGTCGGCGTGCTAATACATACGTAACTGTTGTTGCGCTTTACAGTAAACGTGTCATTTCCGTTTTCCGGAATGAGGTGTTTGATCAGATAGCTCTTGATTAAATTGATATCATACTTGGCCGAATTAAAACCTATACATACTAGCTGTTTACAATATTTCTCTAATTCGTCTCTTAGATTTCCGGCGTATTTTCGCTCTTCCTCTATCAATTTCTCTATCTCAGTGTCATGTTCGAGGTACTCTGCCATTTCGTTGCCAATTCCGGCATCGAGAAAAGAACCCTCGAGTTCGTCAAACACATATTTAAATTTAGTTCTAGTCAATTCGGTTGCACTCTGCTCTATCATTGACATATACGAAATCATTTTCCGGATAAGATCGTCGGCATTTGGTTCAACTATACAGTGCGGTTCGGTGTATCCGTTCACATTGGAACATATGCTTACCGATATTGGCATGTGATGCTCGGTGTATTCTAAATTATCGGTGTTTTTTATTTTCGTAGGGACTAGCATAGATTCAAAATCATACACCAGAAACCACTCATATAACCTATCGCTTTCGTCCACGTGAATTCCGAATTGATCTAATTTATCGAATATAGATTGGGTTTTAGAATAGAACCCACCGGGAAATTTTCGTTGCGTTTTTCCCGCACACTTTCTTTGATGACGTCGCATGGCATCGATACGATTGAAATGTCTGTGACATGTTTTACACTGAAATTTTTTTCCATATGCATTGAAGTTAGAAATGTATGACAAGTGGTTTTCGTACAGATTTAAATGCATCACGTTTGAAAAGTTTGCTTTTGATTGATAGATGGACAGAACACACTGATTTTCGTTCAACGAAAAAATATTTACACAAACTTTAAAACATTTCTCAAAATAGACAATCTGATCTAAAGTAACGCCAGGAAAAGACTTACAATCCGAATTTATTTCTTTTCGGTGGGATCTATTGTATTCGACCCATTTATCGAATAAGAGTTTAGTTCGAGTTTCTAATCTAGTATGGTGACCTTCGTGCACAGCTAAACAACGGAAGGCACACAAATTGTCTTTGTAATAATGACCGTTCCTGTCTTTAGACAAGGAAACTATATTGGCTGATTGTTGAATGTGATCGGGTAAAACGGTGTCACCCTTACCTAACACGAAATTTAGGCTGTAAATAACGATTCGTAAATTGGTAATCAAATATGGTTTCCATTTTGTATCGGGTCGTTGACGTAAAATGTAATCGGTAATATTTAATTGTCTCATGCGTAAATACAAGCGGTTTAAATGTCTTCGGTTGGACACGTAAATAGGTCTTTGAAATAATTCTTGATTGTGATGAGGTTTAAAATATCTATACTCGCGTGTTTCGCTATGAACCAAAATAAGTCCGAATTCTAAATTTAATCTAAATGCATTGTTCTGTCGTTCATAGATTTCATTTGCCGCTTGCATGATTTCTTGTACAGAAAACTGATTGTCAATGGGAAAATTATAAATACTACAAACATTTCCCTCCTGATGTCTTCTTAAAATGATAGGACTATTTGCTTCATATACTTGTTTTAGTTTGTTATCGATATGCCCCCCCTTCTTCCCATGGCGGGGTCCCATTCCCCCACGGCCTGGGCTGTAGTTGTCCTGCACCAACTTGGAAATGTTCGTTCATTTGGTGGAGGTAGAGAGTTCTCCTACAACTGAAGGTTTGTTGACATGTGCGACAGGTTAACTCTTGAGCAGATTCCTGTGAATTATTAATAATAAGAAAATAGTCATACATTCTGATTTATTTATTTTATTTATTTTTTTTTCAAAATCAATTATATAAATAATAATTTGCCCCCATACCTCATTTCGTTCGATCGGACGACTTGTTGATGGCAAATCATCTTCGTTTTCAGCGTGCTATAAATGAAAATATAAATTACATTAATCATCCATTGTTTTAAGAGAACACAAAATATGTTGAATATGTAATATCAATTAGAATTTACATTCATTCTCTGTACCTCATTTTGATTGTCTGGACGACTAGTTGATGGCAAATCATTTCTATTTGCAGCGTACTAGTATAAATAAATTAATAATTATAATAAACATAAGAAATAGTGAATGTTGGGGAAAAAACGGGAAACATGTTTAGTATGTGTTTAGTATGTGTCATTTACATATCCCTACCTCATTTGGAATGTCTGGACGACTCGTTGATGGCAAATCATTTCTATTTGTAGTATTCTGAAATTTTTATCACGAAACCAAAGTAGTAGCTTAATTTCGATTACTGTCTATTTTTTTCTTCTATAATATATATATACATGTAAATGAGAACTTCAACTTAAAATTATTATTTATTCAAAAATATTAGTAATATCTTTTCGAAAATATGTAATTACATGTGGACAATTCGTTAGTCAAAATGAACAGATGATGTGTAATAACACTTAAGTGTTTTTTTCTACTGTATGGGAAGAAGATTATCTTGTAAGAAAGGCGGATCTAATCAGAAGTGAATGATCAAGTATTGTGCATGTGCAATTGTACATATACATGTATTATGGTGAAATAAATCCCTATCGATGTAATGATTATATTGACAAGTAAGTGACTTGCTAAGTAACATTCCGTATTGAACATAACCGTATCTTGTAGATCCTGATTGATTATGAAATACATAAACAAACTAGAGACGAGCTCGTTGCAAGCAACGATTAGGTCTTCCGTCGTAGCTGCGTCATACTTGTGACGTAATATAAAAATTGATACCTGACCATGGTGCAATATTAGATGTATAAACACTGTGTAAACGAAACAAAGTACATGTATATAAGCAAATACAGATCTTTAAAAGTTGTCTGACGTTTGATTCGCCGCATGTTGTTTTTTTGCATGTGCATTTTATTTTGAGAAACTTATCGAATCATCATAATTGACTCAATATACACAGAATATGGACGACGATTATAATCACACAGTGGGTATGCCCGGTATGAACGTAAAAAGACCAAACATTTTACTCGCATTTTTTATCGAAAGCAAGGGCCAATGAATCTTTTAGAATGTATGCGGAGATCCTGGAAATTTTACAGGGGGTTCTGAAGAATAATTTTGTTTTTTGAGGGGGGGGGGGGGAGGGGGGCATGCGCAGATAAGAAAAATTTTCCTGGGGTGGGGGTTGAGTGTCTGACGGTTATTTGAGTTTGCCTGGGGATGTCCGAGGCATATTTTTGTAATTTTATATTGTACATGTAATGGAAAGAAATTTTGCGGGGGTTGGGGTGGGGTCTGGAACCCTCACCCTACTCTTCTTGATTCGCGCATGGGGAAGGCCGATGCCGGTAATTTGACGGTAATTTTAACCATTTTTATTTAATTAATCATTTTCAAAATTATCGGAATTCCAATATTACCTTTAAACGCAGTTAAAACTTAAAGTACGAACCATTTAGTCTTGGTGAGTATTCGGCCAACATGCGTCCGCGTACGAAAGAAATGGCAATATTCAAGAAATTTGGATGGACGATCTGGGTCCTAGGTCGTCCATCCGATTCTTTTTCAGACTAAGAGCTACAGAACTGCACTTAGAGAATATCAAACTGATTATGTTTATTTATTTTGTCTCAAAGAATCAGTTTTTTAAATAAAGTTTTATCTTAAAAAAAAAGAAATCGGGCACAATTTTCAATGTTAGCATTTTAAAATTTAAAGGTCTAATCAAATTTTGAATGAAGTTTCAAGATACTACTCTTCGTTGTTTTATACGAAATATTGCGTGGAAAAAAGATTTACATCGCATATATATTATAGAACTAATTTCTTCTCTTTTTTATTTACATCAAAATAAATCCAAGAAAAAATCTAAATATTTTTTCCCTTTATATGTGTTAATGAAAACGTTGATCAGCAAGGGCCGGTTCTATGTCGTGCAAGCACCTACTTAATAGATTGTTACACGGATCTAGCACGATGACAAATATCGAAAAGGCAATATTGTGGGTGAAGGATGAAAGTGTAGTTTGTTTTTTAGGTTTATTTTTGATAATTTATTTATCTGGATCAATTTGGTCTGTTGGTTTGTTTTGTTTATTGAAAAGGGGAATAATAAAAATGAGTAATTTCCGATATGAAGTCAAGCATATATTTTCATATTATCATTGACTTAAAACATGTTGGAAAAAAGAAATATTGCATCAAGCAGTTAGTTATTATGCGCAGATTATGCATTCCTCTATGGTTTTCACAATTGCATGTATCAGTTACTACACGTATTTGCTTACGGAGAAATAAATCTCCAAAGAGATGATATAGTTATCAGTTAAGTTCCAGATTGTCTTCTGCACATGCAAGCACGTGTGTAATCCTGATTTAAAAATAGGTATAATGTCCGGGGAGGGGGGGGGGGGGGTCATCGCAACAAAACTGTGTATAAGCGTACTAGAGTGTACATTGTTAATTAATAATTGATGTTGTTATTAACAAACAAAATCATAAATTTATAATAACAAACACTAAAATGCCAGGGAGTTCTGCTGGACGCGATTTCATTTGTCTTCAATTAATAGGGTGTAGGGATGCCCGCCTACTTAATACATATGCTCACGCGTCAACAGATTAAAAATGACTGTATTTTGGATTTATAAATCGCTCTAAAACATTCGATCTGATATATTAACAATTCAAAACTTTGAACGATTAAATTTGTTTTTATACCTAGTACCCCGACCCTCACGGAAAAATCCATTCAGATCAATGGAAATTTCATTTACAAGACTCCGCGCCAGAATCAGGATGTCTCATTCATTAATTTTTTCGTAGTTATAGTGGACGAGTCCAAAATAGGAATTTTGAGACACATCATACAATGTGAACATATGCCATGAATGCAGTTTACTTTGCGTCTATTTTCTTATTTTGAGAGTCCTTTTTATCATGTTTATCATGGCTTGAAAATGACGGAAGGCCCTTGAATGTTGTTATCTTTATGCAGGCATCCTTTTTGAAAGTGGGGGGGGGGGGGCAGACTCATCCAAAAAATCTTGACAAGCAAAAAAAAAAAAAAAAACTCCCAATTTCAATCCTAATTTCCTTATTTTTATATAAATTTTTTACATCCTTGATAATTCAATTTTTTATAAGCAAATTTTTAAAAAATTAGTTGCTGTGAGAAAAAGTGGGGGGGGGGACCCACAAGCTTGAATTAATAATTGCCTGAGGATGCATCTTTAATGTGTCAACATTTATATTCATAATTGATGAAAACGTTATATGGGATGTAATAAGCACAATGAGCAAGAGTGTTCAATTAAAAGGGCATTTCACATTGCACGTGTGTAATCCTGATTTAAAAATAGATTGCCATATTTGAAAGGTCCAAAAAAAAAGAGGGAGGTGTCATCGCAAGATGATACACATTGTCTAAGTAGTACAATGTAAGTAATAGTTGGTGTTGGATTATCATCATTAACAAAGAATCATCAGTTTGGATTAATTAAAACAAATATAAATTCATATAATTGGAATATTTACTGGAGGGGCTACGTACAAGTAATTCGCCGAAGTGGGGTACGTGTGACCCGATTTTCGATCAATTGGGCGATTTCATTCATCTGGAAAAGGGTTTCACTCGCGTGTACAAATGTAAATGTACATCTAACAATTGCTAGTCAATTAAGTGTGTATGTTAATTCGATAGATTTCTTCTAAAACATTCAATCCAAAGCATAATATATGTAGTTATTAGTTGACACCCTCCCAGTGGATCTATGCCGATGGATCTATCTGAGATCTCAGCTGTTGCGTGAATGGTAAAGAAAGACTTCGCGCCATAATACGTCTCATTCATAATTTTGGCTCGCCGATTAGTGGGCGAGTCCAAGTTAGGCCAGAGCACATGATGTGTAGATGGTCTTACCCACTCTATTTTCTTAACTGGTCATATAATAAATAGAGATATCATGGATCTTTCACTTTTGTCGGAGCATGTAATAAATGGAACCAAAAAATAAAGTAATTCTAATTGAATTAAATTGAAGTTAAAATGTAAATACCCCCTCCCACCTACGGATTAGGATTTTCAAAATTCCCCATTTTTTAAATTCCTTGTCAAGATTTTTTTTTGATGAAGCTGCCCACCTAACCCCCCCACACACACACACACACTTTCAAATAACGATGCTACATGTACGTGTTTGAATATCCTTTCCTATATGGTTAGAAATAACAAAATGTCTTTGATTTTGCATCTAATATATAACAAATTCAATTTTCAATTTGGCTGTTTGAGATTATTCGATACATGTACATTCCTAAAATGATTTAAAATAATGAAATGATTTAATTTCCAGTGATATACAGGTACATGCACTCGATCGAAGAAAAAGATTGAAATTGCTTCTAAACTCTGCACGTTCAGTTTAATAATTTATGATCCGCAGCGAAAATTAAATTTCATTTCTTATAAGATAGTCTAATTGATACATGCATGCTTCCATTGAATAAATTTGGGTAGTCAGGCAAGCTTTTTGGAAAGCTATTGCTATGAAAAATTTCGGATGGTACTCAATTTTTCCAGAAGGAGAGCTACATATATGCAGCTAAGGTAACTAATAATGCTTCCGATGAAATACTTTGTTTAGTAATGCACGGTTTTAAGAGAGCAATACTTATTTGTTTAAAAAATAACACCCTAATACTTCGCATTTCATTCGCTGTTAGTAGAACAAGCAGAACCAGTATCAGTTCGATCCCTATCGTATGTACATTGTTCGAATTTAATAGCCCTTGCATTGGATTGCTTTGCATGTACAAAATATCTTTTAAAAATTCAACACTGAAAGTGTTTATCTATATGGCTATTAATCTATATGTACATGTACACATAGCGTACACATGTGATTCAAAATACCCCAAACGGAAAAATTAACTTATTGAGTCTACATTTTATAGAATTTGCAAAAAATACATTGCGGGTCTGAATGTTTGTTAATGTGTCAATCTATCAATATACAGTTTGTTAATTATTTTCGATTGCTAAGGCTACATCGTTTTTGATGAACATTGAACAACATTTTTCCATGCCATTATTTCCACGGAAGATAGCGAGTACAATTATAAAGCACAATTTATTTAATTATCTCTTTAATATTGTGTACTAGTATGTAATAAATTATTTATAAATTGCTGCCGAAGGTTGTTTGGTATTTTCGTTTGTAGATGCATTGCAAGTAAAAAACGTGAAACGCGGGGCAAGTCATAATTAATACATGTATCCCTAATAACCGTTACTTAAAAATAGCGGCTTTGGATTCAAATATTATCGTATACGAATATTAAGTTCACTTTTTAAAATCATCTCCACGATGATAATATTATATCCATCGGAAATCAGTATTTTGTTTTGCTTTAAAAGAAATGTTCTATCGGGAGCAATCCCGCGTTCGTTTAAATTGCCAGCGTACATTTGTCATGTCAGTAATACACATTGTGCTTTATATGACGGCCGTGTATACGTACTGTAGAAAAGTTGAGTTTAATTACCATGCATTCGAACCATTTAATTAACACATCTCCCAGTACTGAAACAATTCAAAATGTCTCTGTAACAGTAACACAGTGGGGCGTTAAACATGTGTACGTCCAGCTCTACAAGCATATGCACTGTCGTCAAGGCGACGGCCTGAATACAGCTAGCTACTCTTCTATCGATCGGTTACCTGAGTCTCGTAATGCATCTAAATATGGAAAGGGGCACAGTTATGAAACAAACAACAAAAATAAGGTCAAAGACGTTCATTTTTATGAAATGAATATGTACATATGAATAAAAACATTTGGGAATTTTTTGTAGAATTATTTTTGCGCGCTGCATGTATCAGTTAGTGCATTACAAAAAGCCCTTTCAGAACCTCCAAAACGTGCGCACCCCCACAAAAATGGACCGAACTGACAACAATTGTTTCTGCAAATACTGGCTATAAATTACGAAAACATTAAATTGAATACCACGGAAGGATTCAAAATTAATTTCTTTACAACTTTGCTTCAATAATGCATTAGAAATTTTTATTCCTTTACAAGTTATTGACAAGAAACTTTTGACGCATCTAACTCCTTAATTATAGGGGCCAGCCCCTTTTTCTGTATACCGAATGAAAGGTCTTGGTAAGACCAAGATCTTTTAAAATACATGTTATAACAAATTTTTATCAGGTAGGAAACTAACACGGAAAATACGCGAATTTTTTTGAATTTTTTTCTTGCCTTTGTTTCAACATCTATACCACCCCTTTTATTTGCATTTAAATAATAAATAAAATATATCTCGCACAAATTCAATGTATTAGCTTCCAAACCAGCCCATCTTTGAGACTCTGCCAGCCATCGTTATAGCTAAACCCCCCTGGACAAAAGAAGTCGTTTAATTTTACTAAAAGGGGAATAACTCAAAACCGAATGGGAATTTTCCTCAACTAAAATATGCAACGACAACATCACGCGGCATGTTATCAGTCCTGAAAATTTCAAAACAATCGGTGAACAAACGAGCGAGATATTAAGGATCAAAGTTGGCGTCTAGAAGAAAAAAAAAAAATAATAAGAAATTTGAAATTTTTTCAGAATAATAGTAAGGTCTTCCGTTGGAAACGGAAGACCTTAATAAAGCAATTTGCCGGATACTGATGAAGATTTATTTTATCTTAAAATCCTTTTTCATATTCTCTAGCAGGAAGAAAAGCTTTAAATATGTATGCAATTGTTTATGAATATGTTAATGAGTGAGTCTCATATAAAACTCAAAATTTTGTCGGCATACAGTACTCTATATTTTTGTCTGGACGTGCATTCATCATGAGTTCCAACGTAAGTAAATTATTCCTAAGATAATATGAGGGTGATATTTTTTTTGTATATTGTAAAAAAAAATCCTGTTTTGTCTTAAATATGTTTATATGTTACATGATTTATAAATATATTCTAATTTTATAGATTTTTTTTTAAACTTTATAAAAATAATTCGAAATCGATAAGCAATTTAATATTAAACATAACGATTTCGTTTTTATTTCATTTAACAAATCAGCATATATATTCATTATTTTTTTTTTTTTAATTTAACAGACAAATAATGTGTGGCTGTCGTCGCGGGTGATGGTAGCCTCCACACCAAAAAGACCCGTGTTCGCACGTGTGAGGAAGCGTTTGTTGTTTGGTTCAGGACAAGTAAGTATATTTAGATTCACCTCGTTTAATAAAATTCACTAAAGAATTGAACAAAATATCTTATTGTTCTTGTATATTAATTGATTTGTTGAATTTTAATTTTTTAAATTTAATTTTAGTGTTTTTCTCTAATTATAATCTAAAAAAATTATTGCTTCAATTTTTTACAGACTGCGGACAGTCCAATCAGGGAAATTGTTGTATTGGAAAAGAGTATCATAAACAATGTAAGTAAAAAATTTTTTTTTTGCTTCCGTGATCTATCGGCTGGCTCCTCGGGAGCCTCAATTTAGGTGGGAGCCTCAAATTAGCACGAAACCCCACCGACTATACTACTTGTATTAATAAGAGTGTACACTCATTACAAATTTGCACACATCAACAAGTAAATAAAACAAATGTAAATCCTCTCTTAAAAAGATGATATTAATGCTATCAAAAATAGTAAAATGAATAAATGTCAAATTGCTTTATTTCCATCTAAGCAATATATATATGTGGTTTTCTGATGACAGTGGACGTGCTGCTGATGTTGAATTTTTGGCGGGAGCATGGAAATGGCAGTCGTAAACTACAAAATTTAAAATTAGACCTTAGTTTCCCCTTCTTTCATTTCTCCAGAAGATTCCTACCACAGGATAAAGACATTCAGCATTCTCGTTACGTGGACTCAAAATTAAGTCCCTTTGTTCGATCAACACCGAGTGTAACCGTCGTTTGTCCAAACTTGTGTCGGCGAATTATTTCGGACCTTATAGAATTTGTTATTTTCTATTTTGGAAGAAGACAATACCAAAAGGATATCTTAATTTTGTAGTTTACCGAAATTGAGGATTCAGGTGTCACCCACCGTCAACCTCACAGGAGACTTGCCATTGTGGGACTAAGTTGGAAAAACCATAACTCTTATCTGGAGTTTACAGATGCAGTCATTCACGAATTTGTACACGTGTTAGAGACTATGAACGATGAAGATCATGGGGTGGAATTCGCTGGAATTTAATAGGTTTATTAAGTCTTTTACATTAACAGGAAATTGACCCGTCTTATGCAGGTGTGAATCAATGCGACTTACAGACCATCCGGGCTTCTGTAGAATGTAGAGAATAATATAAACATTTGTTTAAGATTTTGTAATCAAAGCCTCACTCAAATATCATGTTATTGTTATTTATGTATTATTTACAAATTGGGGAATTGACCCCTAAATAAATGATGATTACGCAATTCTTACTCTAATATTCAAAAGGATAAAGACATTAGTTAATTGGGATTAATAATTGATTAATCCTTCAAATGCTGACTCAAGAATTATACCACTTAGAGGGTGTAGCCATATGAGCTGGAACACCAATCGAACAATGTCACATGATATGAGCTGGAACACCAATCGAACAATGTCACATGATTTGAGTAACCACTTCCACTTAGAATGGGGTTGAGTTTTATGTTTAGGTATAGCTGTTAAATTTTGCGTCCAATTTCGAAGAATAAAAAGAGGGTGAAATTTATTACCAAGCCTTTTTAAGATCACGAGTTATATGCGGAAGCTTAGAAGTGGCATAATTAGGGATGGCATGAAACCAAGAGGAAATTCTACGGAAATTGTGACCTTGTAAATAGAGTAAATGCAAAATTAAGAACACAAAAATTCGGATATAGATTGGTGTTTTCAATTTCATTAATAATTAATATTTACACAAAATAACAAGTTACAAACATTTCAGATTCAGACGCCAAGGAGAAAAAGCCAGTACCAGCCTGGGAGGAGGCCGACCCACTTGAATAAGTTCAAGTGTTGGTAGATATGGGTTTAAAATATCCCGAGGCTAACCGATATGGGCGTTACGATAAGGCACGTGGTTTTTTTCTAGTTTAAGCATTAAATGACCTGGTTGAGTGACCGTGTTCAGGTATATACGTCTCATGAGTACGAATCCAGACTTCGTGATTTCTCCAACGACCCTGTGACAATAGCTGTAAACCAATTTCGAAGAATAAATGTGGGAGAAATTTATCAACAAGCTTTATTAGGAACACGAAGTACATACAGAAGCGTACAAGTTATCGAGTGTATGACAATTGGCCAGATCTGCCCAGTATAATTTTTTTTTAGTTTCAACAGATAGTACAGTGATTATTCCAGGTGTATACTATAGTTATGTACTTTATAAAATTAAAATAGTAATTTGAAAAAAAAAATGGTTCTTTATATCTTTTAATTTTTGTTTAAATATAGATGGTTAACAACTATTGTTACAACAATTTCGATGACTATTTACATTTGGTATTTTTAGCTGCACAACTGCCAGCAGTCCCTAGATATCAATCTTTGCTAACCTACACAGGGAATTTAATCAGGAACTATGCCTGAAAATTTGAATTATATCAAAGAATGCAGTAAGCGACACAAATATCATCTCATGGGTGGACCTTACCCTAGTATTAACGTTTATCGATTCTTGAGGAAAAGTCCTTTCGTTGAGTGCATGAAGCTATATAACTCTCAAGTCTAAATCGTGTAGGATTGGGGTTTTTCGGAGAGGGACGCTCGGAAAATAACCATCTCTCTGTAAGATAACTATTGCTCATTAAAACATTTTGCTTTGACCACAGAAACACATAACTAAGATGTAACGTCTTTAATTACATTGAATTAATTTTAGTTTGCCTTATTTGTGTCAAAGTGTTTAACAATTAAAGTACCTTTCTGTAAACCAAAGTTCACCCTCGCCGTTTGCGTGTAGACTGTGCTGCTAAACGACTACTTGGAAGTTGCGTGTGCTATACATGTACGCAATTTGCATGTTGCCGGACATGCATCAAACGTATCAAAAGAAAGCACAAAATGTGCTGCAACTTGAGACCTGTTCCATTTTGATAATTATGAGTTGTAAGAATCAATTTTGTTAATAAGCAGAACATTATATTAAATATTTAAATTCAAAGAATGTTTCCTTTATAATAAAAACAATTGCTTTGATATGTTAGAAATTTAAATCAAAGATAATTATTAAAAGGTATTTTTCTATATCTGGTCAATCCATTCCACCTTGACAGTAATGAGTTATCTTTCTTTATGAAGAAAAGAACAGAAGTTTTTAGACTTTAATAATGAACAGGAAAGATGACAGAAAGAAAGAAGCGAAGTGTAAGTATTTTATTTGAAAATATCTTATACTTTATTAAGAATGATACAAGTTTACTTAATAAACTATTAAATAAAATTTTTTTTTGTCATTTTAGACTAACGGGGTTTAGTTAGATGTTAGATCTACAATAATAGATTCAACACCGACAACCGCGGTGTTCATTTTCATTAAAACAAAACCTGAAAAACTGTTTTATTTAAAAATGAATATTTAAGAAATGAACTCAATGTCTACCCAAGTTATACTCGTATAACCTGGGTTGGGGTAATTTACGCTTTATAATCCGCGAAGCGGATTATAAAAAAGCGTAAATTGCTCCAACCCAGGTTATACGAGTATAACTTGGGTAGATATTGAGTTCATTCCTTATAATTTAATTTTCTGGAATTTGCTGTATAAATTGAGTCCGTTTTACTTTTAAAAATGATATAAATCTGTTCAAAATTCAAACGTAACGTCAAGTGAATTAGTACGTTGGTGCATTGTGACGTGTCTTGTGACGTGCAAACCAGGTTATACAAATTTAACTAAATTTTTCCATCCAATCAAATGCCGCATTACAACCAGAATTAAATTATATACGTTTAACTTTTTAGTAGGCGTCAAGGAGAATACTATTTTCTGAGACTGAAGGAGGTGAGCAGTCCCATTACTTCACCAGCAAGGGTGCATACACGGTAAATACATGTGATTTATCATGAACTTCTCTATGGTGAGCTTTAAGAATTTTTTACAAAAAGATTTGTTGCAAATGCAAAACATTATGCTAAACAAAACAACAGTACTTTTCAATTGCTTATGACAACTAAACTATACCATGAGTACCGATCTTTACCGTTTATGTTGTATTTTTATGAATGCAAGTTGAACTTTTAAATTGTTTTCTACTCATTTCTTTTTCTTGATCATTTTAGATCGATCATTGCTAATGGAAAACCTTAAACAAAGAGTTTGCAAGTTAGGGGAGAACTTGGAGGCCTTGCATCGTGAGCTTCAAAATAAACGCATTCTATGAAAGAAATTGTAGTACTGAGTTCTATTATATAAAAGACGGGAAAAAATGTAAACTTTCGATTGTCAATCACTTGGTAAAAATGAATTTAACCACGTTTTATTGAAGTTGGATTTGAAAGTAAAAGAGATCTCCGAAATAGTAAAAACAAACAGTAATCGGACTAAGCTACTAGGATGCTTATCTATCTAGGAAGGTCGATACAGGAACAGTAACTGAACGCTGCTAAAATTATACTAACAGTATATTAATTTTGAAAGAAGACTTAGACGTTGGACGAAAGATTAGGAAAAAAAAGAAAGTTATATTACAAATTATTCTGTGAATTTTTAAGATTTTATCTCAATTTATTGTAGAACTTATTTACTTGATTCTAACTTGGTTCGTTTTGTATGTACAAAAAAGTATTATGCACGCTACAATATAAAATGCGGTTGATGTCGCTCATTTGGGGAAGTCACTATATAATCCTCCATACCGCAGTCTGTACCTCTACTATAAAATCTTTGAAACCTTTTTTTTCTTGTTGGCTAACACCTGCGAAGTCAAATTGGTCCCGTGTCCAGGATTGGCCAAGTACTTACAGAAAGAACTTGCAGGGAAAATGTGACACAGTTTCTTGTTCTACAGACTGAGCTCGGGGGTGAACCTGAACACATTTCCTTTTCTGCCAAAAATCCTTCGTTCCCTCGTTTGATGCGAAAAAACATCAATGCTCCAGAGGGAATCTATGAATTAATGAAGAACTTTAGGGTTAAATTTGCTCAAATATCTTGCATTATTTAATTTTTCCTTTAATTTATCGAAAGTATATAGTTATAATATCTAATTTATAAAATCTCTCATTTATAATTAACCACTAATGTTTCTTTAACCCACGACAAAAGAAGCCGTTATTTGTATTACTGCTTGACGTATGTACAATAAAAAATTTTTAATGATATATATAATGGAATGACAGAATACTTGCTACGGAAGATATTTTCTTTCCTGGGGTGTACAACTGGTCATTGATAAAGGTGTTTTCCAATTCTGTAGATTCGAAATTTAGTCACTAGGTTTAGTCTACATATAGAGTTCCCATCCTTTGTCCGAATGTGTTTCGACGAATCATATCGATCCTTGTAGAATTCTACAAATGTATATCCTAATTGAAGAAACGGAGATGCCAGTGCGATACCCTGACCTTCTAATTAAATAAAATTGAAGATTTAGGAATCGCCTACCGTCCACCTCACTTGAAACTAGCAGTCGAGGACCGATATTCCTATCTAGATGTTACCAATACAGTAATCCACGAATCTTACGAATTTGACCATGTGTAAGAAACTATAAAGATGTCAGTACGATGCCCTAATCTTTCAGTTTACTAAAATTGAAGATTTAGGTGTCATCCAACGTCATCCTCACAGGAGACAAACCATTGCGAGACTAAATGTAAAAAACCTATATAGAGTTTACGGACACCGTAATTCACGAATTTGCACACGTATTAGAGACTACTGATGATGAAGATCATGTAATGGGGTGGACTTCGTCAGAATATTTAATGGTTTATTAAGTTTTTTACATCCACAGGATATTTACCTGTCTTATGCAGGTATCATTTACAGAGGGCATCTTGGGGAAGTTAAAAAGTAAAACACAAACCGACTGATAATTGAAACATTCCACGAACAACAGCAAGTCACACACAAAACAAAAATTCGGATATATATTGACGTTTTTATTTCATCAATAAATCTTAACAATTAAACAATTCAGATTTTAACCATTGCAATACAATTTCTGAGGATGCTATATAGTCTTAAATAAGATAAAAAAAACTGTTAAATTGACAGTAAACCGGGTTAACTTTCAAATATACTGTATTCATAATATATTCTTCAACCCTGATTTGAGAAAATGACCAAGTTTATCATCTAACATTTTTGTCGTATATTATCAAAATGCAGGTTTAAAGCATATCTCTGATGAATGTTCACTTGAGTTGCAAAACAAAACTCCCTCTCTTGAAAGTTATAAAACGAGTTGTCCCTACAATAGGGGTGCCCTTAAAATGGCTGTCCGCCCGCCATTTTCACCATTTAAATAACCGGATATTTCATTTAGAAATTCTTTATAATTTGAGAGGAAACGAATTAACTTGTTCTTTCTCTCCATCTACAAACATGATGATCGACAGAAAGGAGATGGTATTGCATTTGAAGGAAAATAACAACGGTATGATTTCTACATGATAATGATAAACATGTGCATTACACTCAATCCGCACCGTTTTGTCTTCTGCTTACCAACTTCACATTACTCTGTATCATGTACAGTCCTATGTCGGCGTGTGAACAAAAGGTCGACAATAATCATTTGAGGGAGGTGCTTTAATAGAAGAACCGGAGAGATGAAACAGTCTCGTGCAATAACCAAGATGAATACATTCGTAAGAAAGTGTTACACCCATGTCAACCAAATAGATAAATGATAAAGACCAAAATAAGCCATGGCCTTATACACATATGACTTGGCTTAAGATGAACATCCGTAGTGTTAAGAGGATTAACAACAGGATTATGGTTTAACAGGATGCGGTTTTTACAGTACGAGTTAATGAATCGTCATTGACTTGGAAATTGATCAAGTTTACCATATATAGTTCGTACATGAATTGACATTTTTGCGACGAATTAGACGAATGAAATTGGAAAGCGCCACTTTACACACCAACACTTATAGTTCTTTGTTAACTTGTACCTAATATTAATCTTTCAATCATTATATAGTCAAATGTACTGAATAATAATAAAAAAACTATTCTACACTCCATTAATTAAAAAGTTATCTACGTCATTTGATACCCTTTGTGGTATTTTACTTTTATTCGAATGTTTGTGAAATGACAAACCAAAGTTCGGGGTTAGCTTCTTCTCATTATCCTAGATTTTTTAGGAACTGTGTACATTGTATTGGAATATATTTGCGATCATTGATTTCCAAGTTAGTATAATAGGTTGGTAAATCCATTTACGGGTTTGTGGAACGAAGTTTTTGATAAATGCTTAGAATAGTTCCGTTAATCGTCGGAAAAACTAGGTAAGAATGAACATTATGCTAAAAATATCAGGTTTTAAGAAAAATTATCCGAATGAATTGTAATCTATCACATATATTGTGACTTTGCCCAGCTCTAACCGCTAGGAGGAACCCTTATTAATTCATCAATAAATCTTAAAATTTACACAATATAACAAAAGTTACAAAACCATTCAGATTTTAACCATTGTAAAAACAAATATTTTAGGATAAATACTGTTTAAGTAAGAGATAAGCTGTCAATTTGACAGAAAACCTGGTTTTCCTTTAAATGAACTGTATTCATGGTCTATTTGTCAACCTTGATTCGAAAAAATAACTATGTTCAGGGGCTTGTATTTTTGTCAAATAATCTACATCAAACTCAGTTTTAGGCACATCTCTGATAAATGTTAAGTTGATATGCAAAACAACTTCCTCTCTTGAAAACTGTACAAGGAGTTGACCTAAAAAAGGGTGACTTAAGGCAGCGGCCGTCCGCCATTTTCACAATTTTAATAACCGGATTTTTCCTTTAAAAATTCTGTATATTTTGAGAGGAAATGCATACATTTGTATTTTCTCTCTATCTTCAAACACGATAACCGACAGAAAGGAGATTGTGTGGGTATTGGAAGAAAATAACAAAAGTATGAGTTCTACATGACAATGATAAACGTGTGCATAAAACTCAATCCGCCCTGTTTTGTCTTATGCTTACCAACTTCATGTTACATGTGCGTATAACGAATTTATATCTTATATTTAAATACAGACACTTTTAAAGTGTTCAGTCTATGTCGCAGTATGCACAGAAGTTCGACAATAATTATTTATGCCTAATGGGATGAGCTTTAATGGAAAAAGAGCCAGAGATGATACAGTCTCGTGCAAGTACGCACTTTCAATACATTCGTAAGAATGTGTTTCACCCATGTCAACCTTGTAAATAAATAAATGATAAAGACCGATATAAACTATGGCCTTAAACATGTACACATGACTTGGCTTAAGCTGCATATCCGTAATATTAAGAGGATTATCAACAGGATTATGATGTAACAGGATGCGGTTTTTATCGAACGAGTAAACGAATGGTAAATAATTCAGTTGGGATTTGATAAAGTTTACCATATATAGTTCGTACATGATTTGAACCTTCATTAGACGAATATAAGTGGAACGCCTCACCTTAAACAATACATGTACTTATGAAATAGTCAACTTGTACCTAATATTAATCCCTCAATTGTACTAAAGTAACTATAAATTAATTCTACACTCGAACAGGTTAAAGTTAACGTCATCTGATACCCCGAATTAATATTGCTATTAGTAATATATTTTAAACATTTTTTATAAGAGTTTTAGGGCGTGGTGTATTTCCCAATTTTCCATTTCGAGTTTAACTTATTTCCAGTTACTTTTATCGAAAACCATTAATCAGACATCAAAGACACCTTAAGTTTAGTCAATTGTATAATTTCCGCTTCTTAAAAAACACTAAGAAGTTTTTCCTTCGCCGAAAGTTTAAATGTAGTCTCGAGAAATCCACCGAGTTTGTCGATATCGGTTTTTGTTTTGCCTTTGTTTGTACATTACATAAACATATTTCTAAATGTATTTTCTTGTTGTTTCTATATTATTTGTTAATAGTGGAAATCTTAATTATTTATCAACCTTTAACCTTAAAAGCAGTTATTTCGAAATGCATAAATATTGAACCACTCTTGCACAATTATACACACACACACACACACACACACACACACACACACACATATATATATATATATATATATATATATATATATATATATATATATATATATATATATATATACACACACACACAGTAGTTGGCCATGAATGAGTTCGCAAAATGGCGGCGGCGTAAACAAATATTGTCCGCTTGGAAAGTTGAGAGTAAAACTTTACCGTAAATCATGAACGTATCGAGTTCAATTTTATCCGAATTAATAGTTTTATAATTTTTGGATTGTTTTGTTTTATTTTCTGGATTATTCCCCTTTGGTAAACAATTTATCGTCTGCATAGAAACAATGGCTCGCCACGGGAAAGAATTGACAAAAGAACAAAAAGAAATCATTTTCTCTTTTTCAAATAACGGTTTTTCAGGCTATAAAATTCAGGAATTCACTAATATAAACAGCAGAACAATTCAGAAATTTTTGAAAAGGGTGAACGAGAGAGGAACTACAGAAAACAAGCGGCGAAGTGGGGGTAAGAAAAAAACAACACCTCGAGATGAGCGAGTTTTATTTAGACGTGTGAAAGGCAACAGACGACAAACATTAAAAGATCTTACAAGTAGGTTTAATAACATAACGGGTTGTAATATATCTGAAAGAA
Source organism: Magallana angulata (assembly GCF_025612915.1). Lineage (NCBI taxonomy): Eukaryota > Metazoa > Mollusca > Bivalvia > Ostreida > Ostreidae > Magallana > Magallana angulata. The sequence continues at coordinate 12,371,895 of NC_069112.1, read as the reverse complement.
CTGTAAGAAGAAGACTATGTGACGATGGATATAGGAGGCGTGTGGTTTCAAAGCGAATTACAATCTCGCACGTAAATCGAGAGCGACGGAAACGCTTTTGTAGACAGAAATTAACATGGACTGTCCGTGAAAATTGGTCTCGAGTCATCTTTAGTGATGAGACGAAAATTATGTTGGGTAACAACAATAAAATATACGTCTGGAGGAAGCCTGACGAGCGTCTACGACCCGAGTGCTTGGGTGAATTTGGAGACAGGGAGCGCACCTGCAAGGCATCTGTTATGTTTTGGGGGTGCATATCATACCATGGCGTAGGAACCCTTTCACCAGTTGACGGCAACATGAACACTGATAAATATATTTCTATCCTTGATGATTATTTATGGCCTGTGGTCGCACAACATTTCCCGAACCGACCCTGGATCTTCCAGGAAGACAACGCCCCTTGTCATGTGTCTGCTAGGGCCAATGCTTGGAAAATCACCAACAATATAAGCACATTACCATGGCCAGCCCAAAGTCCAGATCTGAACATAATTGAAAATGTCTGGAAAACCTTGAAAACTCGCATACAGCGACGAACATCTGAAATTAAAAACGCCGAAGACTTGAAACGCATAACGCTGGAAACGTGGACTGCATTGCCTCTTCACTACATTCGCAGCTTGTATGACAGCATTCCACGCAGAATTAGAAGTGTAATACGCACAAAAGGGCAGATAAACTAAATACTAAACAAGAAGGTAAATGATTTATAATTTTAAGATCAAATATCGGAGTTTGATTTTTGCAGACGAAGTTTGTTTACATCGACGACGCCGCCATTTTGCGAACTCATTCATGGCCAACTACTGTGTGTGTGTGTGTGTGTGTGTATATATATATATATATATATATATATATATATATATATATATATATATTGTGCATTTATTGATCTTCAATTGAATTTGTATTTAATCCAACATCACCTCTGACATGTGGAAAATTTACTCAAACACATGTATGGCGGAACTGTCATGGCTTTTTATTCATATCAACATTCACAGTTAACATGCCACTTGCATGTTCATACTCTATGCGCCGATCTTACCACTTGTAAGCTTTTGGCAGCATAGCATTCACAAATTATTCATTCAACAAACCATATCAGAGCAGGGGGACCTGGAGACAACAGTATCCCTCAGCAAATTGTTATATGTCAAAATTGCGCCAATTGGATTTCATGCAGAATGAAATCCAACCGCCATCACAGCGGTTTAATTTTGACCATTTAAAGCTTACATAGCAACATTCACATATATCGACCTAACAATGTGTACATACATGTACATATTAAAATCATTTTTCAACACATTCATAATAAAAGCCACAACAGTTCCAGACTAACTCTTGATCATATCTTTGGATAACATAAACTTTTACCCTCAATAAATTGCCTTAAAGCTGACTGCATGGTTGACACAAATTCATGATTGCCCGAAGGCGACAAATGAACCCCGTCATTCAGAAAGAGATTACTTTGATTGGGTTTAATGTCAACATATTTAATTGAAGCACCACATATCTTCAAAACAAGAGTGGCCACATAACTATTAATCCTAAGCCTAAATGTAATATATGTGACCAAACAATGCATGTTGAAGGCATATCCGTACTCAAATTGACCATAACTTTTTTTATAAACTTTTGTTGTCTAGATAATGGGTTATCATCTTTACCAATGTCATTTCCACCTGCATGGATGACCAGAAACCTTGGATGTGGATATTTTGATCACAAGTCACAAATAATGTCGGCAACACTGTCAAAACTTAACCCTGATACTCCTTTCCACAACACTGATACATTAGGTAATGAAAGGTCTGTACAAACTCTAACGACATTGATGCATAGTGCTCAGCTCTTTTAATAAGAGATGATCCAACAATCCATATTGAATCTACAATATCATAAACAATAAACAATGCATGTATACATGTAGCAGTAGTTGCAAGCTGAATTGATAAGTAAACAAACTGCAGAAATGGTGGTGTTGTTAATTAAAGTTGTAAAACATTCAAAATTAAATTGACGGTTAATATGCAACCAACTCAGGTCTCAGGTAATGCTTATATGCATCTGAAGACCATCTCCCCCTTCTTTCAATTTCTTGTTCAGCTATGCCCAACATGTACATGTGTTTAGCAGCTCCTATTCTAAAAGAGTGTGTTTAAATGTTTTTGTTTCAGTACCTAAAAATGTCAGTGTTTTGTGCAATATGCTTGAAAACTGGTATGAAGACAGGGGACTGCCTCTTAAATGGCAAAATAAAGGGCCATCATCCTTAGATCTGCATAGCAGAAAAGTCTCCAAGATTTCAAAACATACTAATGACTGTGATGATTTGTTTATATTAATAATAAAACCATTGCCACATTGATCTGTTTTAGAAAATCGGAGGTTTAGTATGATAGTATCTTTGGTTAATTGTAGATCTGAGAGATGTATAACATTTTTGTTATTGTTGTTTGATGCAGATGTTAACTCACTAATGCGGAGAAGACCGAAAAATGCAACTGACAAAGCAGATCCAAATAATAAATGCTCATACCTAGATTTTGTCACTGTTGGTAAAACCTGCAGTATTTTGAGCAAAAGTTGATTAGTAATGGGGCTTCTAATGTCTTTCACAGGCTTAGTTTTTCTTAAACCAGCCAACATTTTTTGGACAAAAGTTTTGAGTGGATTGTCTAGGCCAAGCATTTGCAAATTGTGGCTCAAAGCTGACAAATAAACTTTAGCTGTCGAATATGCAAGGTCTTTTGAAGCTAAAAATGCTAAAAAATTGACTTTGTGATCTACTGGGGCTGGCCAAAGTGGTGGTAAACAATACTGTAACCTGAAGTCATGAAAAACATTAATGGCTTTGTCATAAGCAATCTTTGTGTTGCTTGAGAGACTCGCGTCAATTAAACGATTGACATTCCCTTCAAAAGGCTCCAAAATTGAGTAGGTACTGGATAAGGATGGCAGTCTGCCCATGGTGCCAACTGCCTGAATCTGCGCCACTGCAATCGAGAAATTGAATCTGCAATCTCATTTCTATAACCACTTATGTGAACTGCCTTAATCTGAATGTTGAACTTCAATGACAATAAGACCAATTCTCTCATGAATGTCATTACCCTCTTATTTTTGGAAGTTTTTTGATTCAAAATTTCTACAAAGGCTAGATTGTCAACATGGAGTATTAATTTCTTATTTTGCAACTTATCAGACCACGTATAAAATCCTAAAACTATAGGGACAAACTCTAAGAAAGTTATATCATTTCTCATAACCGTGTTCCGCTCCTCTGGCCAACAAAAATAAGACCAAGAACTTCCAAAAATCACCCCACATCCTACTGACCCTGATCTGAATAAAAATGCAAGTTTTTATCAGATTCCCAATGTAAATCTGGAAATTTTGTAGTTCCATTGAATTCATTAAGAAATTTCAACCACATCTGAAGATCACTATGTATTTCTCTTGTCAGGCGTACAAAATGATATGGTTTAGAAACACCAGACATACACCAGACATAAGCCCATAAATGCGACATGTAAATGTCCTACCCCCCGGTAAGGCCCTTGTTACAAAAGCTAATGAACTTGCTAATGATTGAAGCTGTTTAAAAGTAACTTTGGATTTTCCTTGAATTTGAAGTATATCTTTGTTTAATGCTTCAACTTTCTCTTTTGGAATGAAAATTGATGTACTTACTGAATCTAAACCTAAACCTAAAAATACAATATAAGTTGTTGGACCCTCAGTCTTTTCATCTGATAAAGGAACACCTAACCTGTAACAAATTTGCTGAAAACTATCCATTAATATTGAATAATTGCCTGTCCCTTGAGCTCCAGCAAAAAAAAGTCATCTAAATAATGAACAATGGAATTTAAGTTACTATGCTGTTCTACTGACCAGTGTAAGAAAGTAGAAAATTTCTCAAACAATGCACATGATATGGCACAACCCATTGGTAAGCATTTATCTACATAGTATTTGTCAAGAAACTTAAAACCGAGAAGACTAAAATCCTCTGGTCTTATTGGTAACAATCTAAAAGCATTAGAAATATCCATTTTTCCTAACATTGCATTTGCACCAAGGTTTTGTACCATGTTAACAGCTTGATCAAATGACGAATAGTTGACACTGCAGATTTCAGGATCAATGAATTCATTTATACTATTTCCGCGAGGAGCAGATAAATTGGTAATTAACCTAAAGCCACCTTGTTTCTTTGGTAAAACTCCTATTGGGCTGCAATGAAAGTTTTTAAATGGCGGGACATCAAATGGGCCAACAATGCGACCTAATTGTATTTCTTTGCTCAATTTACCTAACAATTGGTCTTTATTTTCTGAAGCTGACACCATATTTTTACAAGATACAGGACCCCTTTGACCCGTATAATTCAATGAAAAACCAAATGTAAACCCATGTAACAGCTGATCTGCTACAGTTTTGTTTGGATAGTTTTGTAACAAAGTGGTTAATGCAGAAACATTCACTGGGGTGTAACTCAACTCCCAAAGACTTGAATGCCTATTGACGAAATGGCCTCGGAAATCTAGTCGCATGAAAATTGGCATTGCCTTGTTGACCTACACTGTGGGAAACCTTTTTGGACATACTAGTATTATGGGTGGTTTGAATATTGGAACAGGTAATGGAGGGGTGGTTTTGACCACATTTAAGACAATTATGTGAAAATCTACAATCTCTTTTGAGACAGGAACCCTTCAAATTGAAATCATAACAGCGCTTGTGCTGGTGCAAGCTATAAGCAGGCTTCCGTTCAGGCACAGATCCCTGACCCATATATAATAACCACAATTCTGCATCAATGTTTTCCCAATTAATCAAATGGTTCTTTGCCCTTCTCAACCGAAACTGTAGGTCATAGTCCCTCCACCCCATTGTTGTGGAGCGTGATGCCCCTAGTCTTATTGAACTTATATACTTGATTATACCCTGGACATGCTGGGGAAACCTTTTCAGATATATAGCAGCATAAATTATAATTGCATCTGTCCATTCGGAAATGGAAGCTATTTTCTTATCTTTTGATTTGTTTGTAATCTTAATTTGCCCATCTTCTAATACAAGAAGCTGTTGATTTTCAGCTGCAGGGTCTGAATGCAATAACTTTGCTAGATCAATGTATTCAATATTCCAAATTTTTTCTTGTGTTGACACTAGAACATTAGCACCAAGATCAGATGTAATGCTAACTAGCGGATTAATATGCGTACCGTATTGAGCCACCAGAGGTGATGTTACAATAGACATACTGGTTCCTTGCGGTTGACTGTGTTGAGGCTCTAACGCAGGCATAGTTGACATCTGCGCAGGCGGTGAGCTATACATTCCACAGGCATTAGGGACACTGCTTGGAACTTGGGGGATGTTTTGGACACTTGACGTCGTAGCTTGTTCTGTGGGCAGGGTTGGGTCTGTAGCACGTGCTTGGTCTGTGGCCAGTGCGGGGCCACGTGCTTGGTCCGTGGCCGGCATGGATCGTGTTGATCGTGCAGGTCTCGCGTAAGTGGGACTTTGTTTTCAATCGGCGAGACGATCCCGCTCTCAACATTCCAGTGCTCATTCTCTTGCAAATTAACAAGACAACTGTCAAGACTTAACATACAAATCTTGATTTGTTAATCTATAACTGAAAAATTAATCTGCGTGCACGTCCAGGATTTTTTAGCCAATAAAATGAAAATACATTGAAGAAATGTAATTGATGTGTCCTTTTTTTCAATTTCGACGCTTAAATTAAATCGGATGGGTAATTTACCTCAATGATGGTATTTGATTTTTTCCGCTGCTCAATTTTCGTGTTCACTCGGCCGAGGATTAAAATGAAAAGGCCAAGAGCGCATGCTCAGGAATAAATAAAGTATCAGTCATGATGTATAGAAAAAAATTCCGGAAAATTGGAAATTTTGTTAGATTTAAATTACCTAATTTATTATCAATAACTGTATTTATCTGTAAGGGATAAATTTGATTATTTACACTTTTCCCTGCGGGACATTGCAGTTTACGTTACAGTAGAAAAAATATAGTACAATTGGAAACCCAACAAAGGTACATATATAAAATTCATGTTCATCAATTATTACATATCATGTTGAGATAACCCAACCATGATTGAGGGGTTCAAACTTTAATTCAAGGATTCCGGCAGCAATTATCGTCTCAAAATCATTTAACTATTATTTGGTTGTTTTTTTTAGTACAATAATTAATGTCTCAATATTAGAATTTAGATTCCCGACCATGATATAATGATGGGATGTGCAGTTAAAAGCGCGAGGAGACAAGTATGCAGTAACACTGCACCCAAAAGACTCCTGCCAATGTGAGGCTTTGGGAACTTGCTGGCATATAATCGCTGATAAGTTTCTACCGGTGATGAAGAATGCAAGGCAAAAAATAATATAATTTAACACAGTTTCGCCGCAATTATCGGAAAAGGACAAACGCTGAAAAATGCAATCTCCTCCAAAAGTGGTTTTAAATTAGGTTCGTTTGAAGAAAGTGTCCATAAAGCCCACTAAACAATCCTGCCTTACTTTAAGCCAGAAGCGAGCATTTCGACAAATCGGGCGAATCCAGAGGGGACAATACTGAGTATGAGATCGTCGACAGAGATGGTAATATTGATATTCTATTGGTGAAGAAGCTTATTTATGAATAACATTAAACAATTTGAAAACCAAGACGTTAATTCAAATGTACATATCCACCATGGCTTATTACCTATATTGATTATTCTACACAATGAACTTAATTGATGAACATACGAACGACGCCAGCTACTACATTGTGAAAATCTTATGTGATCAAATGATAGCAAATGAATCTGAAGTTTAATCGTTTTTAGAGTTTATTTTATTCATGTGAAAAAGGTATACTATTCATATTAGGACCTTCTTTTCTTATCTTGAATATCCATCATGTATTTTATACTCTAATGAAATTCCAAAGCGTTTTTTTTTTATTGACATGATTTACCCAAAGACATTTTCAAAAATGTTATAAACTTACCAGTAACTCATTAAATTTTAAACTAAGGTATATGGGGACACGCACACTAAGAGTATCTCTAAATGCTGCGATGGAGAGATGTATTTAATCATAAGAAATACAAAAACTACTGAAAATAAATTTTAGACCCTAAATATTTTTATCAAGGATTGTACTAGTTTTTAAGGAAAGAAAAACCTTCACAAACAGGAAAAGGTCATTTATTACGACACCTTCCGCTCTTACATACTGGTACTTAAACATGAGAATTATGTCCAATGTAATGCATCCAGGTTTCATGAATCCGGAGCTATCATGGCTCGGATATCTTAATAAACGTTGTTTTTAGCTCCAACATCGATATCCTGTCAACTAGGTGTTTCTTGTCCTTTTGTGCACTTTTCTTTATTCGTTTGTGCTGTATAGAGTATGTTTCTTTAGCTGATCTTTAAGCCTGACTGACTTGGTTGTTATTATTTTTAGGTCTTTCCACCTTTCAGGTGAAAGACCTTTTGTTTTTCTTATGTTTTTTATTATTTTTTTTCTTCTCTTTTTTTCCAGGGACAGCTTTTTTGTTTCAAGAGATATTGAAACAATTTTTTCTTTATGTTATTGGCCATTAAAAGTTATGGTACCAAATGACCCTTTGCTTGATAACTCCCAGAACTTACATAGTTATTGCCCTTGTGTACGAAAAGCTTGTTATCGCTACTCCTCTGAAACCATAAGAGATAGATACTTAAAACTTTTACCAATGTCTTCAGTACACCTAGAGGGTTCTTCAATCTACTAATACCGAATGGATCCGAGACCCCCTTCTATCAGTTATTGCCCCTGAAAGTATTTGAATTTCCATAAAACCACTTCCAACTTTTTTATTATTTATCATAGAGACTTCGGACCACTTGGGATGGAAGCGTCTACATTGGCCGAACAAAATAACATAAAGGTCAAAGGTCAAGGTCATTTAGAAATCTGTAAATTAATGAGTTTTTAGATCTCTTTTGTAAAGGGTGGTAGAGAAAAAACTTTTTCATGGATGTATTAGGACATCTTAAGACATTTTAAAATATAGCCCTTCGGCTCATACCTTTGAATAAACACATAGTTATTGCCCCTATTGTACGAAATGTTTGTTATCGCTACTCCTCTGAAACCATAAGAGATAGAGACTTGAAACTTTTACCAATGTCTTCAGTACACCTAGAGGGTTCTTCAATCTATTCATACCGAAAGGATCTGAGCCCCCCCCCCCCCCCCCTTCTACAGTGGTAGCAACGTTATTGTTGACAAACGACACGCACGATTCTGATACACGAACGATCACGCACGATACACGAACGATCACGCACGATACACGGACGATCACTAACTTACTGAATTTTCACGATACACTAACAAAAACGATAAAACACGCAACCGAACGATTCTACACCATTAAACACGCAAAATCAAAATTAATTTTTAAGATTAGAATTAAGAAAACTTATTGTTTTAATTTGTATTGCTTTATGTTTGTGTTTTATTGAAAAGCGGCATGTACAGTAGCAATGCACTGTTTTATATTTCACGAGTAAACAATTTACACATCAATACAAAAAAAAATATATGATTCATACACAAATTAATTTTGTAAATTATTTACAAACGAGTTGACTGTTTATGTAATCCAGTTCCCTTGCGTACGGTTTGATTATGCGGGATAGAGGTAAAGAAAGTGAGCGCACAAGATTGTAAGTTTGCAGGAATCCTCGACACGAATCAATTGGGATTTAAATGTCTATAACCTCGAAATTCAACAAAAATATATTATGTTGAGAGTCGAAGTACATGGGTATTCCGGTTATTACAAAACTCACAAAGCTTTCAAAAAATGGCAATGAGAGGTAAACCGATAACTAGTTAGAAATGTTAATGCAAACATATTTTAATGAAGTTATATTGTGTATATCCTAAAAAAACTAGTAATAAGAAAAGACATTTTGTATAGTGTTCATACAGCAGATCTAGAAATCAATAACAACAAATTAAAATATACCGGTATATTATAATTCAACATCATGTTATAATAACAAACATTTAAAACAAAAAAGTTTATTTTAAAAAAAAAAAAACCACCAGTTGGATTTGAACCCAAAACACTGAATGTATGTATTCACAAATCCAGGACGAAACCACTGAGCCATGCGAGACTTGTCAATATATGCCCTATAAAGTACAGTTTGAAACAACACTGTCATATCAATGGACTTAGTTTTTTATCCTTCAAAAAATAATTTGAAAAAGTACATAATTAGTCATCTCTGGGTCATCTCTCCATCTTTTTTTAAAAAGCGACATTTTTAATGTTGAAATATGTTATCTTTACACGTTTCAAATTTGTGGAGAGAAGACCCAGAGACAACAAAATCATTTAAAAACAGTTGTAAATAAGTAGGATTTTGCATGAATTGCATCGTGTTGCTATATTTAGACCCATATTATAATAAAACCTTTTGCATTTCAAATATTTTTCCACCCATTCCACATCCAACAGAAACCAAAGAACGGTTATAATTCGAAAAATATTCAAAATCAATTGATGAAATTTTCACTCTCCTTGTGCCCCCAGATTCCTGCCGAATCTACATCTAAAGCGCCCACATTCTTTGTTACCTTGTTCCATAGAATTTCGATTTTACATATTAATAGTTTCATTATTTACAGTACATAATTGATTTATTTATATTTATTCTAAATTTTAAAGCGTCAATAAAAAAATTATTTAAAAGAAAAATCGTTGGGGATAATCGTTTAGTTTAAACGGGGAATGGATGCTTGATATAGGCTGACTATAACATTATGCAAAACTAACTCGACCGAACAAAGGATTGAATGAGCTGTGGAAATACTTGATAAATGTATTTAACCACGAAAAAGAGAATGAATGTTAACAACTGTAAATGTTCTTCATAAAAAATGTTTAAAATCCACATTGTTTTACAAAAACTACTTGTCGTTGTTATAAGAATAAATCCTGACATTCCGTAAAAAAAAAGTTACAAAACGAAAAAACCGCACGATCGCGCACGAACACGCACGGTAAAAAACGCAAACTAATTTTCCTGATACACGCACGATCCCGCACGTTACACGAACGATCACCCACGTTACACGAACTATTTAACACGATTGGCTTGTCAACAATAACGTTGTTACCACTGTAGTAGTTTTTGCCCCTGAAAGTATTTACATTTCCATAAAATCACTTAAAACTTTTTTATTATTTATCATAGAGACTTCGGACCACTTGGGATGGAAGCATCTACCTTGGCCAAACAAAAAAACATAAAGGTCAAAGGTCAAGGTCATTTGAAACTCCCCAAATTAATGAGTTTGTGTATCTCTTTTGTTTAGGATGGTAGAGAAAAACTTTTTCATGGATGTAGTAGGATATCTTAAGACATTTCAAAATATAACCCTTTGACCCTTACCATGTAACAATTATAGAGTTATTGCCCCTATTGTACAAAATGCTTGTTATCGCAACTCCTCATTAACCATTAGAGATAGAGACTTGAAACTTTTACTAATGTATTCAGTACACTTTGACGCTCCTTCAATCTATTCATACCGACAGGGTCCAAAGTCCCTTTCTAGCAGTTATTGCCCCTGAAGGTTTCGAACATTCAATAAAGAAACACAAATAACTTTTGAATCAATAATCATAGATACATCGGACCATTGGGTATTGAAGCGTCTACCTTGTCAGATGAAAATGACAGGAAGGTCAAAGGTCAAGGTCAAGCATTAAAAAATTGAAAACTTAATCGTTTGACACTTTTTTTTATGAAGTAACGCAGAAAAAATAATTTATTCTATTGAAGCAATCTTATTAATATTTCAAACATAGAAAACAACGAGGTGGAAAGACCTCTAATTGTTCGAGAACAATTAGTCTACTAGTTTTCTTTGTTTTACGTCTTTGTTAGATTAATGCCCATGAGACAGCATACTACCAGTAAATATCTCTGTACAGAGAACTAGGAACAAACACAGAAGAGTAAGTTGTACAAATGTAAGATTTATCATTACAAACATAAAAGTTTCATCAACTCGTACTCGTAAATGAAAAAAAATAAAGACATTTACCAGCTGTCAACTATCAAAAACATTTTTTTTTTATTACAGAAGCAATAGGTACACATACAGCCTGCTTGTTTGGTGGTGTTTTTGCTATTTAGGAAAAAACCCTCTGTGTTTCTCTCCCTGCATGAACAGTGACAAGGATTAGAGGTACGTTTCAATCCAACCAGTATAGAAAATTCAAAGACCCAGAATTAGTTAGTTTGGAGAAAGAACAAAATAACATTCAACACAATACATATATACTTATGTTCAAACAAAACAAAAATAAACACAACATAAAAATAAGCAATTAAAAAAAGAATCAGTTACATAATATATGTATCCAGGATCGAGACTTTGGGAGTGGTAAAGCAACAACAAGCCGGGAGGGGAAGAACACTATATACAAATTGACAAAGAACTGTTGGTATATTAGCACATTAAATATACTTGATAGTGAATCAAACTTATAAACAGTCACAGCACTTCCTATACTGTTGTCTCTCTGCTTGCAAATGGATTGAAACGTACCTCTTACCCTGGTCACTGCTCATGCAGGGAGAGAAACACAGAGGTATGAAAGTGACATGCATCATCTTTTTATTATGGATTTACCTGCTACACAATGGTGGTGGCTGTACAGCTGGCAACCATGGGACAGGATTATCACAGCCTTCTTTTACCGCAGATAGTGTCACAAGGGTTGATGTGTATCCTGAACTTTAGAGGACAATTTTAACAAACTATACAAATAAAACTGTTTGAGTTTACATATATGTCGAAATATTAAAAGAATATAAACCTAAAAGTTATCTATCAGAAAACAAATGTGCTTAGATCAACACTTCTTTCGCACACTGTAGTTCCTATGTTTGAACCTTGTAAGTCACCCTGTTTGGTTGTGACATTCGTCTTGAAGATTTTTATTTCGTAAATGTCAATTACGAGACCACTTGAGATTGTACTGCGCATGTGCGAATGATGTTTGTTTGTGTTGGATTCGTAACAGTTTTTAAACATTGTTAACGTGGTTGACAAATTATTTTATACTTATTATCAAACGGGGCTCCATAGCATAGCCGAACGTTTTGTTGTGAAGGTGTATATTTCTAACATGCAGAGTGCCCAGTTAGTGAATAACTCACCAGGCTGAGTTGTATCAATCACAGGATCGGCGAGAACGTCCGTCCGTAATCAGGGTACCTATACAACTGTCGATTTCGCGCACCTGATCAGCTGATTTTTATTAAACCCCGAACCCGATGTAAATAATATGCTTATCGATTATCACTACACCCCTCCCCATTTGAATTAAAAGTGCTATTTTTGTCTATTTTTTGAGGTCATGAATTTGATAATGGGAATTTTCCCTGTTGTCGTTTTTATTCAGACTTTCACTCGAATTGATTTGGGGATTGCGTCCTTTGTTTTCTCATCTTCTTCATAATATAACCAATATTTACTTTGGTCTTATTGTCCTGGATCAAGATTGCGATGAATTCAGTTTTTCCTGAATCAGGGTCCGATGAGGTTTTATTTCGGTCAGGAGTTTTGAAATTTTTCGAATCGGGCTTATCATTTAGTCCTGGAACAGGATTCTTGCAGTCTAGCAAATCAGCTTGACCATATCCTGGGACAGGTTCCCGTAAACTATTAGATTTTCCTTGATCAGGATCTGAAGCTATGGTATCTAAATCTCGCTACTAATCTGCCTTCTGCATAGTGAACCACAATATACCAATTTCTTCATCCACTTTCTTTGGTTGATTTCACGTATATGTGATAAGAAACTACAATTAAATATCCTTGCTAAGTGTGTAATAAATCGAGAGGTGCTCAAATAAAAGTTCACGAGACTTCTCCGAGAATTGTTCAGTTCCTGTGAAATTTCGAATGGAAGTGTAAGTGTTCCGATAATATTCTCAAAATACGATCCTTTGATGACGAATCTTGTTTGGCGGTTATGTTATTAAGCTTATTGACAACAGCTTTTGCTTTCCTTTTTCTATCTGTGGAAATAAGTTTGTTCCTCTCTTAGGACAACATGGCGCTCGCCATCAGCAGCACGTGCACTGAACCACGTGCGAAAAATATCAAAATCTGCTGCGTAAAAATATTACAACACTTATGTACAGTTTTAAGAATCTTGTATATAAGTGTTGTGATATTTTTACGCAGCAGATTTTGATAAATTTCAAACTTGATTCACTTTGGTACCCGTATTCTCAACCGATCAAACTAAAAATATACGAAAACTGTATTGATCTTTCAACTGCGCCAAGCTATTTTTTACATGCATGAAAATTCCTGTCTTCAGTTGATTACACGTGTAATGGGACAGGCCAGGTCTGAATCACACTCTGAAGTTTGTTCACCGTTTCCTATGTTGTTGTGATTTATTTCCCAGGTTCTTTGTGATTTGAGTTTCTGCATGGTCTTACTTTTAAGTTTAATAATATATAATTCACCTTTGATACCTTTCAACACACTGTAATGAAAAACACCAGTTTCAACAAACAGCAATATATATTTATTTACGACGTAGTAAAAAACAACAAAAACAAAATAATGATAACAATTGTAAATTCCTGCCGAGTATAGACAAAAAATGTTAATATCTAAAATTCCTCTCAAAAATCCCTAGCATACGAGAACGGTAGCCCACCTAGCGGGGAAAAAGGCCTAGATTAAACTACAAAAATCCCATTTAATAAAAACTTATTATCTAACTTTTAGTTTTAGGGCCGAAAACAATTAAACTGGTGCAAATGACGACCACAAAATGATCAAACTATTCTCTTTACGGGTGCAACCTGTTAAATATCTAATAAACCATGTTACAGATCCTACAGCAAACTAATGCTTAACAAATTCCCAAGAAACTTCGAATTTCAGGGCTTTATATAGCAAACTACGATAATAGAAAAACACAACCTTTGACTGTATTTAGCACCACCCGAAATATATTAACCAATAGAAGAGTATAAACAAAACTGGATACATGATGATCGAACATGTGTAGATGATTATTATCGATTATATGTCAAAACTAACCTATTTATAGTATCAACGGAAGTAAGTATATAAACTAGAAACTTCCAAATATATTTATAAACAAGAATAAGGGCACATAGGGAATTATTACTAACCCCCCCCCCCCCCCCCCGCGCGCTAAAGAATAAATGATATCTTTTTGTAAGTATAAAATGTTATATAATCATAGCTGGAACTAATTTAAAAATAAAATAAACATTTTTTTTCTTTCGCTCATGAAAAATTATAAAAATCAACAATGATATCAATCAACATATTTTGATTATCAATCATCATTAAAACTAAAACAAAATGGCCATATGTTTCAAAATTTTCTCTGTTGAATATTTAATCTAATTCAATTGTTCCTTAATCGCACAACTTTCTTCTTGCTCTTCTGTCCCCCGAGTTTCTTTGTCACAGTAAGAGTTTCTGTTTCATAGGCGAACACTACTTCGTCGCGGTAGTTGGTTTCCGCTCTTACCAAAAGGGTATCAGAACCCACAACAAGCAACCTCCTCACATACATAACCGGTTCTATTCCGCGCAGTGTTAAATCAAAACCGATAACGGTAAATTCCGGCTTCCGGTTTAATACGAGTAGGCACCTACATTAAGCGAAGGTTATTCGATGAAGCGTAAATGCCCTAGCAATCTGACTAAAATCAGATCATTGATTCGCTCTTCATTTTGTTACTGTCATCGCCCAGCCGGTCTTCGTCATTGATGACCGTTCCTGTTTAACCTCTTGAAGTGGCGAGTTGGAGGAGTTCACATTCTGAGTCGTTTCAAAACAAAACATTATAAAAAAAAACGAATAAAGGAGCAGATTGAGTATCTTATTTAAAACTGATTGATGCCCTAGGTGATAGAATTTGACTTGAAATTATAGTAAGGGAAAGTCACAAGGAAAGGTCTACTCAAAGAAGACCCTTTTATAAGTGGTAAATGCAAAAGTAAAATGTCGAAGAAATACTGACAAAATATTGTATTATTCAATTTATCATATTTGTCAATTCAGTTCAGATAAGTCGTACAGTTCATCTTGTAAGTTGCATACTTATAATGCTAAAAAGGAGAAAGTAGTAATTGTGTATGATTTTAATTGTATCAATTTTGACAATGTTCAGCTTCTCTCATCCTTGAGGAAGTATAATATTTTCTTTTCAATCTATTTCCTATGTATCTGCACATCTAAGTATTTCCAAGGCATATAAAAGAGGATCTTGTTGACACTAGAAACAGGTGTTACAAAAGCTGGAGTACCATCTCCAATATCGCTACGAGCAGGTTTGCCAAGTTTCTTGTTGCTAAGAGCAGGTGTGTCGAGTTCCTTATAACTAGGGGCAAGTTTGCCAACTTCCTTATCGCTAGGAGCAGGTGTACCAAGTTCCTTAACACTATGAGCAGGTGTGCCGAGTTCCTTGTCACTAAGAGCAAGTGTGCCGAGTTCCTTGTCACTAGGAGAAGGTGTGCCGAGTTTGCTGGGCTCTTTTCTTGCCTCTGCAAGATCGTGTCTGTAATCTTGGATTACGTTTGGAAATATTTTGACCACTTTTACTGAAAGCAAACAGACATATGTGCTTAAATTTAATTCATGGATCTATCATCTGTTAAGTTTTTCCTGTGAAATGGCCGTAGCAGACAGTTTAAATTCTTTTATGACCACATTACAAATTATTAATACTGCAGTCTTCCCTTCTTAGGCCGATATGTAAAGGATTTCAAATCTTTCCTCCGTGTTTGATTATAGTATTTGATAAAAACCAAAAATTACCTCAATTATGGAAACATATATTTAAAAAAACCTATCAATGGTAATTTCAAAATTTTCACACCTTAACTCTACCTCTCTAAAGCGTATTTAATAAAAATAAAGTTTTATATTTTTGATACGATACATTCATTCTATAAAGTGATTTATTTTATTAAATTTAATGTAAACAAGTATGGCAGTCATTGATTTACTACAAAATCACCATAATAAGAGGCTAATTGGAGTTGACCTTTTTTATTATATGATTGATGAGGTTAGATGTTGTGCCTTTATATATAATGATAGTCGTACGAAATAGACAGGAATCCATTTCTCCCAAATTTAGACAGCGAAATTATATGCTTTTCACCAAAAGATAACATGCAATAACACTACTGGCTCTAAAAACCCCTGTCCGTATGAAAATCCCGTCTTCCCCTGTCACCCCCTGTGTTTTCACTGTCATCCCCTGTGTGCCACTGTACAGAGCCCCTGTATACCCTGTCATCCCCTGTGCGCCCCTGTACACATCCCCTGTGTGCCACTGTAAGCCCCTGTCACCCCCTCTACGCCCCTGTCATTCCCTGTAAGCCACTGTATACCCCTGTGCATGCCCCTGACATCCCCTGTACGGCTTTTGACTGGGTTTTTTTTCAATATCATTTTCTTAATTCAACTATAGAAATCACATGTGTTCAAAAATCATGCTAACAACTAAAGATTTGAGATTCACCGGGTGGTAAACCTCAGGTGAGGGCGGGAATTATGTTTTATATTAGGTGTGCTAGCCCTCAGGGCATGCTCGGGAACATCGCTACTCCCTAATATTTGAAAAACAGACATAAAAATACAACAAAGAGTGAATTATTCAGTTTTTAAAATTGTCTACAGATATATGTACACTTTACTTATGAATATCTTAAGCCTATGAATCATATGATTCTTGGTAATAAACAACACACTATAAACTAAAATCAAGTGCGGCACACGGTTTTGTATATATCTAAACATATAAGAGCGCACTAAAACCAATAAATCAGTCAGAATATAGAATTTATAATCAGCTGTGTAACTATAGAGTACATCTTTCTTCTTTTTTCTAAGTTCTTGGTTATACCTTTATTAATTTCCCGTGGATAGCAAAATAAAGCTTCAATAGCTTATATAAGTTTTTCTAAGAAATCAAAGATATCAAAGATGATATTTTAGTATGTTTGTTCAATACGTTTCTGACCGGCTTATTGGACTCTTGAATTGAATTTAAACTGATGTTTTAATCTCATAATCAATTTCATTAATTTCCAAAATCTAATTGTCATATCTCTTTTTAAGGTAGCTCCTGCCTTTTAAATTTATCTGAGAAATGCAAGTAAAATTGCTTTTAATCAACTAATAAACATCTCATGAAAAAGAAAAACACAAAAAATGTTGATATAATTAGATTAATTTTACTGTAACAGTCCATCATATACGCATACCCCATATATTCAGTTGTACCTCAATCACTGCTATAAGCATACCTTTACATTTTCAAGTATAAAAAGTTTATAAATTAAAAACCACTGTCCATAGTTTGCAGAATAATGCTCTAATATATCCTTATGACAAAAATTGTGTATTTTTATGGATGAGATGCAGTTAGAGAACTTTTTTGACTATTTATACAACATACCCCCCTTAAAAAATCATCAAATCTGAACCAAAAAAATACTTTCAAAACAATTTTTTTAAAAATTTCCTCTGAGCCAAACATTTTAAATTATGTCTAAAAGAAAGACAGACATCTACTGAACACATTAAACAAATAAAACTTATCTATCATCACATTAAATTTTGAGCCACACCCAAAAAACTTTGGGTACCCTATACAACATCATACAGAAAACATGAGTAAATCGCATATTTATGTCAAAACAGTCTTTACCTGCTCAAAGTTCTCATTACAGCTGTAAAATACAGCATTAGAATGGATTTTTTAACATATTAATGTACATATCAAATTGCTAATGTGAAAGTTACACATGATAATGAAGTCAAATAGTGCGTACATGCCTCGTGTGACGACAGAAGTAAAGGTATTTTTAACTACAGAACTCACTTTAATTAACACAGTTTTGATGACACATGTAAAAATAGCATAAAACATGGGCTCAAATAATCAAAGCTGAACATAAATACCCGGTACATATTATCTGCCTAACAATTGGACAACACATGAAACATGGCATGTCAGACATGGGGACTAGGTGTACAATCATGTGTAATGTAATCGAAGGTCTAATATAGGCGTTATATAAATAGCTTTCTGATTTGTGTTAAGATTCAAAATTACAAATTTGAAAGATACTGGACAACTTTGCTAATAACAGCTTTTGATTTTGATACTCTTGGTTTCTTAGAGTTTGGTATTTTCTCACAAAACACAATGTGAATCCCGTTCTGGGGATCTCGCTGGTGGATAACCTGCAGTTTTGCCATGGTTAACGAGAGGCTAACAAGTTTCTTCAATGTAACAGAAGAAATAACTTTGCCTTTTACAAGTGGATCCAAAGATTCCTTACAACTGTAATATGACAAATGAAATATGTCATCACTAACACAGTGGGATTCCAGTTTGAGGTTAAACAGGTTCTGAAGAGAAGAAACATCTGCGATGGCATTGTGTGCTTCATAGGTTTCTCCTATCAGCTTCTGAACAAGATTCTGCTGCTTGTAGTTTCCAACATCAGCTTTAGGGAAGGCTTTTCTTGAAAGCTTCAAAGTATCAAGGTATCCAGTGACTGCAGTTTCAAATGCTTTCAGAAGGTTGTATTTGGACAGCTGGTGTATCAGAACTGGTAAGTCAAAGTTCTGGATATTATGTCCGAGCAAAATGGAATCAGGAAACTGTGAAAGGAACTGGAGAAACCTTTGAAGTCCGTCAGATGCTTGTAATGATTCTACGGCTTTTCCTTTGTGTTTTAAAACACCTCCAATATAAGTAAGACCTGTTTTAATAAAACATTTAGAAATGATAAGTAAATACTTTGTAAGGGACAATCACAAAATTTTTTCTGCTCACGATAAATTCTGTATACGAACCTGTTGCTTCAGATGCAGAAATACTGATGTTACAGCATGTTGGTTTCATGTATACATTAAAGCTCTCTGTTCCACAAACACATGCAATCTGGAGGATATCTGAAGTCCTGCCTACAGGTGAAGATAAGGCCTCAAATTTAACAAAATTCATCGAAGGAAACCTTTACAAAATTGACAAGGGAAGAATGACAAGTCCATATTACACATACCTAGTCCAGTGGTTTCCAGATCAAAAACTATAAACTGACTTCTCTGCAGGCACACTGACTTTGGCATGCTGATGTCCTCCAAATCCACCGACTCCTCTAATCCAATCTTTGAACTATATGTTGCACCTACATTTTTTATCAAATAAATTACTTTAACAAGAAGACAATTATATTTTCAGATTAACTTATTACAATTGAATATAAAATTGTTAATCAAATAAATTACTTTCACAACAAGACACTTATATTTTCAGATTAACTTATTACAATTGGATATAAAATATTACCCTCTAATACAGACTGGGAAGCATCTTTTGTTGATCTTTCATTTTTCAATTCCAGGCGGCGCCGTTTAACACTTCTCTGAGCCTGTGCCAATCTTTGTCTTTTTAATTTCCTGGCTAACTTTTAAGTCCATTTTTCTGTAAACCTCCCAGGGGACAGCTGACATCGCCTATTTAGCTGAAATTATAACAGATTGAATATTCAATAAAATATGCAAAAACAGGTGAGCCTTTCTGATAATATTATGTTTGTCGTCCGTTTGCCTGTCAGTAAAAAAAACCTGACAGATCTGGCCCAGGGCCATAAAACGTAATAGGTATCGTGTCGAGCGCCCAGTCCGACTTAAATTACATTTTACCTTTCAATCCTCAAAATCGGGAACATCTTTTGCATATTTATTTGGGTCATGAGTTCGAGTTTCATTTTATTAGATTAGAGCCAATAGTAGGCATGCAGTCGGATGTTTTTAATAGTGCAGTTAATGTTCAAAATGTAAATATAACATGTCTTCAAAACAAAAATACAATCTCAAATCACAATATCACAGACAACTGTAGTGATTTTTACAACCATTCTTTTCAGGAAGTTATTCAACCTACAAATTATTCGACTGATTCAGTTCTGAACCTACATTTATCTACAGACGACAGTTCATTTTCTCCTCAAAGCAGCCATCTAGACAGCGCCCCTTGTCACACAGAAGAGGAACACATTGATGCTCCTCTCCTGTCAACGTTAGATTCATCAGCCTCCCCAACAGCCGCCTCAGACAGAAACGATCTCAATTCCACAGATCATGACAGGTTATCCCCTCCAAGCCTTAATATGTCATTTTATATTGATCCGCCTTCTTTAAATAAAATTGCAGATACAGCAAATGGTTCAAATTATGACGAGGAACCTCCGGTGTTATCACCAATTCATTTAAGGTCAATAGTGCGCCCTCCTAAGAAGTTCACACCAAGCGATTATGTCAGGGCACGTAAGCAAATTTTTGCCGAAACGGTAAACCAAAAGCATTTTACTGATTTACCTTTTTTTATTCAGCGCAACATTTTGTCCCTTGTAATCTATAACAATTTCAACATGTATTTAACTTTAATGAAGGTAACAACACATTTCGAACATCTGCTAGCCACCCTTTATAATTTATGTCCTCAAATTTACTTAAATGAAAATGTTATGTCCATATTGGAAGGTAAATCTGTGTTTCCTGATGGCGTACGACACAACTGGTCTCTTCGTAAGTTAAGCCGAGTGGCGGGTCCTGGGAGTGGAGTAATGATGGAACTGCGTGACGTACTGAGACCAATTTCTTCCCGATGGATAAATGGCTACATCGAGATCCTCGCAACAGCAATCGCTGGATGGTATTATATTGTCGGTTTTAAATTCAAACAGTAAAATTTAATATTCGCGTTTGCAGCGTTAGTAACTGAGCGTCAATTGACGGTGGTACGGCCTATTTTCTCTAAATAGGCTTCCAGTTGGAGCCACCAATCGCGCAAGTAACATAACAAAAGTAAACATGTGGTACGGCCTGTCTCCTTATGAGCTGGCTTCCAGTTGGAGCCACGTGTCGCGCAAATATAGGACAATATGTAAACAAAATGAATTTATTTATTTATTTATTTATTTATGTATGTATGTACTTATTTATTCCATTATCTTTTTCAATGTAGAAGTAAAGGAAACACTTTCAAAACAAAGCAATGTTGAAAGTGTTTTCTCTATCTCTCTCTCTCTCTCTCTCTCTCTGTTTAATCATTTAATAAAAAACAAAGACTCTTAATAGGAGATGCCTCCACGTGGCAAGAGTTGGGCAACAGTTTAATCTGGCAGAAATCTCCTGATATTATTACTTGACTTGTGCATGTACTAGCAAGGTAAAGTGAGTTGATTTCCAGACCATACCCGTAATTTTTATTTAGTTTTTTATTCATTGTTTTCCCTCTTATCCAAACATGATTTTCAGTACTATATTTATTTGCTTTTGTCTGGTTACTCAAAATGATTAGATGGTTAAATATTGAAACGTGTATTTTAATGCATACTGAAAATGCCCTAAATGTCATAGATTTCATATTAGAGTCTCTGAAACGTTTCAGAACTGTTCATGTAATCAGTAGTTTTTGATGATGCACATGTCTTTATAATACATTTTCAAAATCGTCATACTTAAAATTCGAACATAGAACCTCTACATTGTAAGTTTTAAATTACCGCTAATTTACGTACGTTATAGTAAATACTTTGACATGCAGATGCGTATAAAATCTAAAGAAATATATATTTTTTTTAACCATCAAGAAGTAATGAAGAGAACTATAGGTGAATGTCTTTTTCCCGATTAATTATTTTTAAATGTTTGTTACCGAATGCCTGATAACCACAAATTTCCTAAGCATCTCTGAACTTAAGATATAATCGTATTCTAGAATTAAAAAAAAAAAATAAGATAAACAGAGGCGGTATTATGTTCATATTCTTTGTTTACAACTGTATTGTTGACTTTCCTCTACATGTCAGCAATAGTACACAGTCAAATTAATAACTAAATATTTCATTTATGAGAAGTGGGATGAATAATATCAAACCCGTTTACAAGTTATTAATAATGTAATTAGTGCCTACGTGTGATACTAAAATTAAAATTATCAGATGCGGTAGTCGTTACTCATTAATTATGAGGAGATAAATGTTGGCGATAATTATAATCGCTTATAATAGAAGAGGCAATTGTCATTACTGTTTAATTATGAGGAAATAAATGTGAGGTGATAATTATACAATCGCCTGTATTGTCCCACGTTTGCTATAATTATGATACATGCATTTTATTTTTTATATTAACGATGAAAGTCGCCATCTTCGGATCCTCATACGTGAAGCGAGCTTCTTATTTTGCAGACTTTGCCATGCCATTTGAAATAGAGTGGTTCGGTGTTGGTGGAATGACAGCCTCCCAGCCCTGCCCAAACCTAATCTTCAAAATGGCGAGATACAGCCCGGACATCGTTGTCGTTTGTTTGGGGGGTAACGACATTTCCAGTGGAGCAGAGCCGTCTACTGTCATCGACTGCCTGACAAGCCTCTTCCACAGAATAAGAGATTTCGCCCCCCGACAACCCGATATTTTCTTCACGGAGATAGTCTCCAGGGGAAAATTCCGTTCTTCTCCACAGCGTGAGGAATTCGACGGCAAGAGGAGAACCGTCAACAATAAGATGAAGAAAATCCTTGGCAGAACCTTCATCAGAATAGACGTCAGGTTTCCCAGACACTATCTACCAGACGAAATCCATTTTAACGACGCTGGGACTGTCATATTCCTGCTTTCCATAAGCAAGACAGTAAAAAGTCGCTCCTTGGAGTAGAGAATAAACGGCCCTTTTAAGGGCCTTTCACATTTTTCGAAAAGCTACCTCTTAAGGAAGGCGGACCCAATTCATTTCTACAATAGATTTTTTATTCAAATTTTTATATAATGTTGATCAGTTAATGGTGAGTGAAAATCAATAAAAAAAATACATGATCATCGACTTCCTTATTTTACTGGGGGCGTTTCAAAGTTTGGGTACGAAAATTCTCAGATATAATAGAAAGTAATGGGAATTTTCTGGGGTGTGGTATAAAAATTGATATTTTAAAAATTCTGCAATAGATTTTTTACTCTAATTAAATTGTAATATTAAGAAGTCAATAAGCTTACAGATGAACAGAAAAAAAATGTAGGTCATCGACCTAAATTTTTTAAGGGGTTGTGTCAAAGTTCACTGCATGGTTCATTTTCCTTCAGAAATGTCATTGAAAAAGGACATAATTAATTATTCCTGACTTTACATTAACTGTTGTACATATATATTGTTAAGTTAAGGTATAAATTCATTATCTACCAGATTAAAAGACTACAAACTTACTTTGGGCGTTTTAGGATGTATAAACCGTGGAAATAGTACGGACTTGTCGCAAACAGAGGAAATTCGGACTATTTTTTTTTTTTTAATTTTTCTCCACTAAAAATATTTTGGCATCACAAATTATGTTTTGATCTGTTAGTCAATATACCTCTTTAATTTTCTGTCGGTTTTAATTCATTTATTTCTTAAAATCTGTATATTTCAAGGCAACGTGCTTGCTGCCACTCACACAATACATGTATACGATTCACTGATATAAAAAAAAACCATTATAAGTAATTCTGTCTATTTTGTAAGCAAAAGCAAGTTTTATAACAACTTACCTTTAGCTAAGTGGTTAGATCGATATATACAATGCAGGACTGAACACTGCTAGCTAGTTTATAGGAGAGTGGATTCTTTAGGCATGTTAGGGAGTCGGACGGATCGATGTGAATAACGTGAAATAAGAAATGGCCACGGCCACGGGCTACCCTTTTTATGAGACTCAATAACCTTTCTAAAAAAAGTGCCAATAGTTCAAACAATATCATGCACTCACATGGTACATTATCAATTGTGTACGGCAGGGCAGTACGTTATTCTGATTATTCATGCCTTCCGTTTTGTCTATATGACAGCTAGACAACAAAGTACAATTACGGTACCTCCTTTACTACACAGATTTGTGCGAATAAGTTATAAAGAAAACAATGCTAAAATTTCATTAATGCCATTCTCTTTATATACTAATCATACGATTTTATAATCAACACTGCAGATAATAAGTGTTCTGATAATCAATAAAACTGAATCAAATACATATATATTTCTGATATAGTACCCTGTATCTTGTAAAATCATATTATCATCTATAGCACCTATAAATTCTGCAGTCAAAATAATTGAAAAAAATATAGGTGAATCTTAAAAAACTACAAATTCTCCTCATATTTTCTTTCACAAGTTTGTCATCTACCATATTCCAAGCTGACAATAGATTAGAGCACACATCAAGTATCTACGTACTTATCTACGTACATACATAAATATACAAAAAACACATTCAAATCAAAATGTCCCCTGTAACAACTATTAATTGTTGTAATTCATCAGAAAAACTACAAGGTACATGTACATGTAAGTTTCAAAATATTCATATGTTGAATTTAACTGCACAAATATGATAGGTTTTTGTTTTTGATATAATACATGGCACTATTTTCTTTATCGATCTGCATATCTTAGTCAAAATAGCTTTACACATATGGTTACATGTAGCTTTGAATAGTCTAGCTATAATCCTCCATAGATAAATGTATATGTACTATATATGCAGTACGCTTTCATATGAACTAAAATTTAATGACATGTATATGTTGCTACGTACATTTTCATATTTGTTCATCAATAGTACATTCATGTTGAATATAATGTTATTATAATACATTATAAGATGAATAATAGAAAACCCTAAATTATTCCAGTGGCTATATAATCACATATTATGTATCTCTGAATTTTGCGAAATATAAGATATATACATGTACAAAACCTATGCAGCATAATTTGCCTTTCTATATCAAAACACATGTATTTACATTTGCATCACTCTTCTTGGAATTCAGCTCTGAAATGAGCTGCAATGTTTTCAATTACTTTCATACATCTGGTGACCCTAACTTTAGCATCTTCATTTTTCTCCCCAAGTAGTAACTGCAGTCCATCAAATCCGCCTCTTTTGAATGCCAGGAGAAGGTGCATATATCCTAAACCAGCTTTTTGTATTTTGCCACAAATGTGTTTGGAAATTACTGTTTTAGATACTAAAGATGACAAAGAATGTTTGGTGGGTACAACACCCTTGGGAGACAACTGTGATGAATAAAAAAAGCACTGCTCTGATATCAAAATTTCAACATTTCCCTTCTCAAAAACAAGTCTTTGAAGAACTTCTACGTCTTTTTCTGCATTATGTGCATCATATGTGACATTTAGTAAGGACTCCACTAATGTTTCTTGCTTGTAGTTTTTCAAAAAATTTGGATACATGATTTTGAACATAGGAAGAGTATCAGAAAACCCAATGACTGTTTTACAAAATTCCCCCCATAAATTGTACAAACGTAGCTGATTAAAAAGTATGACTGCATCAAAATTTCGACAATTGTGAGCTGCAAGATAAACACCCTTGCCATTCTCAGATAAAAAAAGAAATGAAGTCAAGAAAAGCATTGACTGGGTGATGATGGATAACCTCTTTTCCTTGGTTGCACATAGTCTTTCCATCAAAGGTGATGCCTGTGACTTTTGATGCCTCAGAGGAAATGTTGCAGGACAATGGAGTTATGTATCTACTGAAGCTTGATGATCCATTGGATGCAGCTATTTGAACAATACTGCTGTGTCTACCTGGGGAAAAAATCAGTCATGTAATTCTGAAGAAAATTTAATAACAAGAAATTAAATAAAAAGCTAAATAATAATACTGGGCGAAAATAACCCTGTATGCAGTACTGTCCATTGGTATCGTCTGCAACCAGAGTCCAGAGTCTGCATAAATATCTCATAGATTGGAGAATATATATATTGGCTTGCGATGAGGGACCATGTATTTCAGAGAGCAATCTTTGCAAAGCTACAATTTAAAGACAGCATGCACAGTCGCTGTAGATTTCTGGTACCGGTAAAAAGTTCACCGCTAGACGCTTGTCTCCTAAATTGTTAAGTATGAAGCATTTAATGCATAAAGTTGATGAAGACTTGTAGTAACTAAGTTGGGTGGCTCACAATTACAAGTTGTGCAGAAAAGATTGAGGTTTAACAAAAGACTTGTTAAAACATGGGATAAAAAGAATCTCTCAGGATTTTTAGCCAACTTCTTTTTTGTGCTTTCTATCCCCTCATTGGATAAAAATCATATTTTATGCAAATCATGAGAGATCCTATATAAATTAAACTTACTCAATCCTGTTGTTTCTAGATCAAAACAAATGCATGTTTGAGGTTTTCTTTCTACAGCGGGAATTTCTTCTGTACATAGGTCTGCTGCACTTTTCTCTGAGGATAAAAAGTTAATAATGATTAATCTTAAAAAATTAATGTGTACATAATTTATTGTGGTCAACTTAAATTAGGTGCTTGCACCCAAAGGCTTTGCTAATTGACAGAAATAAAGGGCACTATATATACTCGTACCCATGATATCTGTTGCGTAGGTATCTCCTTCTCGCACTTCACATGTTTTGGTCTCTTCTAGCCTTTCCACTTTAAGAAGAATTCGTCTTCTCTTGTACTTTTTCTCCTTACACATTATCTTCTTTCGCTTCACTTCTTTGTTCATAATGTTTGCCCTTGAAACAGTAGAATTCCCGGGGCTTAGTCCAAGATTTTGATGAACCTAAAATCCATTAAGGAAAATAAAATAAGTTAAAATAAGACAATTTTTTATGTCACAGCAGTAATATCAGAAACAGAATGTTAACAATCTAAAGTATCTTTGAAACATTTAGGAAACAAATTCAAATTTGTACCTTTGCAACATAGTCATAACCTTCATTTTTTTGACAAACAGCAGCAGATAACCTGTGGGCTAAACTTGAGCTTTCGGAATAATGTTTGTCTTTTGGGGCTTTAGATCTCAGGATGTTGTTGAAACTCTCATTTACATTGCTTGAACCCAGTTTGGACAGCTTTTCAGCATCTAATGTTTTGAAGATACTCATAAGGTCATTCTTCAATGAATTATTGGAAAGATCCAGACCCCATGGCAGGTTCTTATGCTTTCCAGTGGGATTTCCTTTAAAAGAACACCAGTTACCACAGTCATCATGTTCTCCAAACTGGTGCAAAACAACACTTTCCAAGTTTTCTTTGATTGCATATATATTTCCAGTGTTCTGTGCTATCATATAACTGAAACTTTTCAGCAGGGAATTAATTGTTTTAACCGATAATTCTTTTGGGTACTTCGTTTTCAATTTGTACAGCTTGTTTGACAAATTTTTTTTCATATGATTTTTGTCACTGACTTTTTCTATAGTAGAATTAACTTCTTCTCTAGCTCTTTTAAAGGCTGTGCAGTCATCATCTCCAATTAATGTGGCAACAGGGGCATCTGAAGATTTTGCATGTTGGAGCATCTCAACAATCATGTCTGGCTCCATGGCTTTCGCTGAACCCACCCAGTTTTTCCTACATTTATGCTTTATTGGGGTTCTGTTTGACTTTTTGGCAACCATGCATTTTCTACAACGCTTGAACCTGCTTGAAAACCCGACCACTTTGCCCGTTTTCAACCCAATCAATGATGCTGCACCTATAAAACATGTAAAACAAATTATGTAAATCTATGAAATGTTGGCTGCCTG
Organism: Magallana angulata; assembly: GCF_025612915.1. Taxonomy (NCBI): domain Eukaryota; kingdom Metazoa; phylum Mollusca; class Bivalvia; order Ostreida; family Ostreidae; genus Magallana; species Magallana angulata. Next base: position 12,344,087 of record NC_069112.1, on the reverse strand, counting down.
TGGGGGCATTCATGGTGTAACTTTACATCTAGTTCATATATTATATATATATATATATATATATATATATATATATATATATATATATATATATATATATATATATATATTCTGTGTTGTCTTTCATTTTTAGAATTTTCTCTATGGAAAAACCGGACTGTGCGATTTTTTTTTTTTATTAAACAATATTTATAAATCATGCGGGGATCTAGAGGGGGGGTCGGAGGGGTCCCGACCCCCCCCCCCCCCCGGAAAATGAAAATTTATTAAATTTACATAGTAAAATTATTACAAATATGCCTCGGACCCCCCTGACAAACACAATTATCCTTCAGACCCCCCCCCCCCCCCCCTGGAAAAATTTTCTGGATCCGCGCATGTAAATATACCAAAAATATATACACACAAAAGGAAGATCCTTTTTCACTAAAATCAAACTAACCTGATAAACTGTTGTAACATCTACCAGATCCTCTCTTCTGAAAAGTTCCATCTGCAGATACTGTTATACCCATCGATGTGTCACTTTGTTGAACACTTCCTTGACTATCAAAAGATGAATATACCTTAATAATTTAATTCTGGTTGTAACGCAGTATTTGATTGGATAGAAAAATTTAGTTAAATTTTTATAACCTGGTTTGCATGTCACAGGATGTCACAATGCACTAACGTCAATAAGGTACTAATCCACCTGATGTTAATTTTGAATTTTGAACAGATAAATATTCATTTTTAAAAGTAAAACGTACCCAATTTGTACGGTAAATAACAGAAAATTAAATTATAAGGAATGAACTCGATATCTACACAAGTTATACTCGTATAACCTGGGTTAGAGCAATTTACGATTTTTATAATCGGCTTTGCTGATTGTAAAGCATAAACTGCCCCAACCCAGGTTATACTCGTATAACTTGGGTAGACATCGAGTTCATTTCTTAAATATTTATAGCCCATACTCTTTCAAATTTTTCAGAAATTTATCTAGAGTCTGCAGCTACATGTATAATGTGTATTGTATCTTTTACATCTGAATATTTATACACATACACACACACACACACACACACACACAAATACCTGTCTTTATCTACATTTCTGATGACATTCTTTTCAAAAGCAGTTGTTTTCTTTTTATGTTGTTTACTTGTGGACTCTCTTGATGGCAATCTTTCGTCGCCTGAAAATGTATAACATAAAAATGAATGTGAAGTTTATCTTATTCTTAAATGCAAGTACATTAAAAATGTAATTGAATAAATAATTTAAAAAAACTGTTGCAAGTTGGAATTAAATTTTGATATTGAGCATTATATATGTATTAAACATTTTGGAATAAGTTTTCTGGTTATTCACAAATGAAATTATTTTATTCCTTTGCCTAGAAAACAGCTGAATTGCACCACCACGTGTTTTAATCCAGATAAAAATAACCTTAGCAGTAGCATTCTAAGACTACTTTGAAATTTTACGATGTATTCCGATTAACTCTATCCCATCCCAACAAATCAGGATTTTCAATATTGGCTAAAATATTTATGCAATGTATGACGGATCACTGATATTGCATCTTTAATGTAAATACATATCATAATGTAGATTTTCCTTAGCAAATATGGTTTTAATGTTTAATACTTCTTCTAAAACACATTCATGTTTCTCTACTGCTTATTCTGTATAATGAAGATGATAATCTTGTATATAATTGTATGTGGGCAAAAAACAATACCAATTACATGTGTAGCCAGGTATTTGCATTCTCTATCTCTCTCTCCTCTTTCTCTCCCTGTCTCTCTCTCTGTCTCTCCTCTCTCTCTCTCTCATGCAATACTCTTGTAAATTATCACTTTCAGATGGAAAGAATTTTCCAAAACTTTTATCATTAGGACACATGCATATATTTCTTTTTTCACTAAATATTACCTGCAACATCATTGTAATCATCTTCATCAAAATTAGCATGCATGTTATCTGTTGACACTGCAAGGCTTTCTTCTGGAACATCAATTTCATTCCTTCTCACCTCTGTAAAATATCATACTGACACATGTATATACATGATTAACTTGCATGTCTGAAAGGAATTAACACTATTACTCTCTCTCTCTCTCTCTCTCTCTCTCTCTCTCTTAATACTTTTGTAAATAATCCCCTGTCATTATATTTTTCCAGATGAAAGAATGTTAAAAGATTTTTATCCTATTTCTTTTTTCACTAAATATTACCTGCAACATCTTTGTAATCATCTTCATCAAAATTAACATGCATGTTATCTGTTGGCACTGCAAGGCTTTCTTCTGGGACATCATTTCCATTCCTTCTCACCTCTGTAAAACAACATACTGATATGTATATACATAATAAACTTGCATCTATGAAAGAAATTAATTCTCTCTCTCTCTCTCTCTCTCTCTCTCTCTCTCAATACTTTTGAAAATAATCATTATATTCTTCTAGATGGAAAGAATGTTAAAAGATTTTTATCCTATTTCTTTTTTCACTAAATATTACCTGCAACATCTTTGTAATCATCTTCATCAGAATTAACATGCATATCTGTTGACACTGCAAGACTTTCTTCTGGGAGATCAATTCTATTCATTCTTACCTCTGTAAAATATCATATTGATATATACATAATAAACTTGCATGTATGAAAGGAATATTCTCTCTCTCTCTCTCTCTCTCTCTCTCTCTCTTGCAATACTTTGTACTAAATAATCCCCTGTCATTATATTCTTCTAGATGGAAAGAATGTTAAAAGATTTTTATCCTATTTCTTTTTTCACTAAATATTACCTGCAACATCTTTGTAATCATCTTCTTCAAAATTAACATGCATATCTGTTGACACTGCAAGACTTTCTTCTGGGAGATCAATTCTATTCATTCTCACCTCTGTAAAATATCATATTGATATATACATAATAAACTTGCATGTATGAAAGGAATATTCTCTCTCTCTCTCTCTCTCTCTCTCTCTCTCTCTCTCTCTTGCAATACTTTTGTACTAAATAATCCCCTGTCATTATATTATTCTAGATGGAAAGAATGTTAAAAGATTTTTATCCTATTTCTTTTTTCACTAAATATTACCTGCAACATCTTTGTAATCATCTTCTTCAAAATTAACATGCATATCTGTTGACACTGCAAGACTTTCTTCTGGGAGATCAATTCTATTCATTCTCACCTCTGTAAAATATCATATTGATATATACATAATAAACTTGCATGTATGAAAGGAATATTCTCTCTCTCTCTCTCTCTTGCAATAATCCCCTGTCATTATATTTTTCCAGATGAAAGAATGTTAAAAGATTTTTATCCTATTTCTTTTTTCACTAAATATTACCTGCAACATCTTTGTAATCATCTTCATCAAAATTAACATGCATGTTATCTGTTGACACTGCAAGGCTTTCTTCTAGGACATCATTTCCATTCCTTCTCACCTCTGTAAAACAACATACTGATATGTATATACATAATAAACTTGCATCTATGAAAGGAATTAATACTCTCTCTCTCTCTCTCTCTCTCTCTCTTAATACTTTATATTCCTCTTAATGGAAAGAATGTTAAAAGATTTTTATCCTATTTCTTTTTTCACTAAATATTACCTGCAACATCTTTGTAATCATCTTCATCAGAATTAACATGCATATCTGTTGACACTGCAAGGCTTTCTTCTGGAACATCAATTACATTCCTTCTCACCTCTGTAAAATATCAGACTGATATAAACATAATAAACTTGCATGTATGGAAGAAATTAACACTCTTTTTCTCTTTCTCTCTGAGACTCTCCCCCATTAAACTTGACCAGTTATTTTCTTATCACCTGTTTGCCTATCATGCATTATATCCACTTCATAACATAATTGTTATGCAGTAGATAAATTGCATGTAACAAATCTTTAATATTTCACTGCATTGACTTCACAATTTATTTCCAGGTTACTGTTGATTTCACTTTATGATATAAAATATGGATTTATGCAAAAAGTGGAATTAAAACATAATGGGTTTATGCAAAAATGTGGAATTAAAACATGTGATTAAAAGAATTATTTAGGGTATAGAACTAAAAACACAACTTGTTTGAAAAAAAATATATACCATTACAAATAAAGAGGTCCTCTATTATGAATTATTATAAGTTTATAATTTCCCACTAATAATGTTTTGATAGATTGTAACAGTGATCAATTTTTTTCAGTTTATTCACTCAAACCATGAAATGGTACATGAGGTCATTCAGTATAATTATACATTTCAAAAGTCAGAGGTACATTTTATAAGTGAATAGATAGGTAGTAAATAAATAGTAAATAAGCATAAATATATAATATATACAATGAAAGTAGGAAAAGGTAGAATTGTGGAGGACAGACTATTATATTAGACTATAAATTTTTATAATGAAATAACATATTTTTTTCAGTTTTGTAACATTATTACAAGACATAATTCATACAGTAATTTATGAATTTACTGATACAGGGATTTTAATCAACATCTTCATCACAAAAGAAAACAATAAGCATTGAATGCTTATTTTGGGATGTCGTCGGTCCTATAACATACCAGGCCGTGCAGACAAATTGAATACCGCACGTTAGGGGAAATATACACTGAATGTAAAAATTGGGATATGTTGACATTGCAGATTTTCAGAGTATTGGTTCTGCAACTTTTTCCAAAATGGAAATATTTAGGGTAAATATAGACACCGATTATAATATCATAAGAGACACAATTTACTGTCAGATTGTAATTTGTGCAAAGGAATTAATTCATACCTGTTACAGTACATTTAACTTCTTCTTTTAATGCATCTTTTACTGAATTTTCTGCCAAGTTTTCAAGTTCTTCTCCAATTTCTTCACACCGCCTTCTTAAAGTTTTGACATTTATAGATGGCAAATTAAGTGTACAAAGGATGTTGTTCACTTGAGTGGGTCCAATCCCAGTATGATACATTGCTAAAGTAAAACACAATAATGACAATTAATACAATGTGAAAATTTGACATAATTTACAATTTTCCATAGGTTTCTTGCTTTTACTCTTGTAACTATTTGCAAGAGCAAAATTGCATATAATTAAATGCACATGTTCATTGTACATGTACATTAATCCAGGGACAAATACTGTTGAATCATTTTTATTTGTCTGGGTCAATTCTTCTTGGGTAGCCAAAATTTTCCTGGTTCATGGGGACAAAATTTCGTTGGTAATGTTTGGATAATTTTGAAAAATTATAAACAATTGGTTGTTTATTTGTTAGTGGGAATGTAAATTCATGGGCAAGGGTTACACACAAACGCCACATTGGTCTCCCATGAACAATGATGATTCCACAGTATAATATACATGTACATATATATTCCAGAGTGTGATCAATTTCACGTCAATTAATAGCATATTATTAAAACAGTGATATATTCTCCAACATTTCTTTACAAGACATGTACATCTGTATCAAATTCATCATTCATTTTACAGATTTAGTTTGTTTTATTTTGTCATAATTCATATTAAATGTTAGGATGCCCTCTATTTATTCACATACATGTACATATTCATTTTGCAGTTACATTTTTATAACTTTACCTGATCCAATTTTTGAATTGACATCAAATATCTTTGGGCCAGGTTTTTGTTGTTCTTGATGCGTTTTTCCCATGGCTACTTTGTTTACGTGTTTGCACACGAGGCATGTGATTACTACATGGCCACACACTCCAGATGGGAAGACGCCTAACGCATTTTTCAAGTAGATATCGTTATCACATACTTGGCAAAATAAATTGTCAATGAACAATTTCAAATCAATAATAAACCGGTAGAAATTAAGAGGCTTGAGTCTGTCAAACTGAAATGAATCTTCAAGGTAATCCGGGTGCAGGTGGTGAGTAAAGGCTTCGTCATGGTCAGATGTTGACGACTTTTCAGTGAATTTAGACGCGTAATTGTGATCAGATTCAATAACAGTCTGATATATTGGCTGATTGCGGGCTTTAACAATGTTATCTTGACGGATTTTTGAATGAATAAAATCCTTTTTAGAGACAAATTTCCCTTTTTTCCGAAAACAGTTGTCAACAGACATTGTCGTCTGTTTTGACAGATGAGCTTCCGGTGAATGTCGTAAACTTAATTTCGCTTCTTAAGAATTTATGAACATCGTTTGAAATATCACTGATATTTGTGTAAAACAAATTAGTTTAGTGGAATGAAAAATTTATTATTTACTCTTATTCTGATGTACCTTATTACGACAGTCATATTCATAGCATATGCGCGTATTTCTGCGCAGAGGCGCGAAATCTTGAATTGAGTCCGCCGTCATTAACAGCAATCAGAACATGTCTCACAACGGCCAAAAATGGCACACCCATCAAGTTACAAAATCTCGAATTCCTAATAAAAACAAAAAATTCATTTCATAACATTTAAGACAGCAACGTCTGCCTTCAGTTCCATGTACGACGTAATACAGATTTTGTCATATATTTATCCTCATAACTATTAATAATATTCATTTAAACGTACATTCCTGTTGGCGGACATTTTGTCACGTTCTTTCACAATATTCAGCGTGGGCATAATACGATTTCTTTAAAATTTAAATGCGGCGTACATAATGTAAAGACTTTTAGAAACTAGGCAACCTTTTTTAATTGCAGACATTATGTTTCGACATACAATTAGGTAGGCGGACATTTTGAACAACGTTCACAATGTTTAGCGTGGTCATAATACGATTTATTTAAAATTTCAGTGGCGGACATAATGTAACGACGGTTAAAAAATAGCACTTTTTAAATGGCGGATATAGTGTTACGACTTACGATTGAAACATACATTCGTGTTAGGGATGTTATGCCATTTTATTTTTCAATGTTAGCTTGGTCATTATATAATCCTTTTTAAAATATAACGGCGGACATAATATTACGACTTTTGGAAAAAAATGTGAATATTTGAAATTGCTTATATTATGCTATGACATACATTACAGTCGGCGGACATTATGCCACAATTTTTAGCGTGGTCATAATCATTTATGATTTCTTCAAAAGTTAATGCGGCGTAACTTTAAAAATAGGATAACACTTTTTTATGTCGGACATAACGACTTATGGTTTAAACATGCATTCATGATGGCGGACATTATACCACAATTTATAACGTGGGCATACAAACGATTTTTTTTTCAATTTATAGGCGACAAACAAAAATTTACGACTTTTTAAAGAAAGAAGTTATCATTTTTTTTAATGGCAGACATAATGGTGCGGCACATTTCCTGTTTGCAGACATGCATAATTTTTCACAGATTTTAGCGTGGACAGAGTACGTTTTCTCCAAAAGTTAAAGCGGCGGACATTATAAAACGACATTTAGAAAATTGGAGTGCACTAAATAATGTCGGACATAAGATTTAAACATGCATTCCTGTTTGCGGACATTTTGTCCAGATTTTTCACAATTTTTAGCGTGTGCATCGTGTGCGTTAAACGAACTAATAGTCTATATAATGCGGCGTACATAATGTTCCGACTTACGATTTGAACGTGCATTCCTATCTGCAGACATTATGCAATAAATTTTTGCGTCGGACATGATACGATCTTTCCGAATTTTTGACGGACATACGTTTCAACGTTATGAGATAGTGTGTACATTTATGTATATTGTTTAATACGATCATATAATTCTCATTCTGAAAATAATTTCAGATCAATAAATGGCAAACATAATATTACACAATGGGATAGCAAATGTTATATTTAGAAATAATAGAGAGAGTAGTGTGTTCAAAACTGGTGGCGGACATTAGCCCATACATTTTCCAAAAACAATGCTGACATTTTTAGCGACGTGCCTGCATTTAATACAATTTCTCTGAAATTTGAAGGTGGCGGACATATGGTAATGACTTTTGGGGGAATATACGGAATTTTTGTAAAGGCGGACATAACGGTGATTTTTTTCGAAAAAAGTGGCGCACGTTTCGTGATGGCGGACATAACGTGACCATTTTTTCAAAAAGCTGGCGGACATTTTGTGATGGCGGACATAACGTGACGATTTTTTCAAAAAAGTGGCGGACATTTCGTGATGGCGGACAAAACGTGACGATTTTTTCAAAAAAGTGGCGGACATATCGTGACGGCGGACATAACGTGACGGCGGACATAACGTGACTCAACAAGTGTTAAATTTTTCAAGCATCTGCAATCACTAGTTGCTAAGGAAAATATGACAGAAATTTGTTGTGGACAGACTGATCGACATACAAATAAGGATAAAACGGTGTTCACCCCCACCGCCTCCTGCTGAGCAAGGTTATAAAAACAACTGTGCTTATTTAAACCTCCCTGAGACTACATTTCTGACAGCAGACAAAGTTAACACTATCAAACAATCTAAAGCTATCATGTCCACAACAGATATACACATGCAACTATAAAACATTTTCAGCAGGCACAAACTTATACTCTATATAAGACAATGATCATTTGACTTAATATTGCCAATATTATATATATATGCACAGTGTATTGAGCATATATATAAATAATAAATATGAACATGACAACTATTACACAGACAAAACTGTCAATGAGACGCACATATAAACTACTGTGATAGACAATCACATAGAATTTCAAACGAGAAAAAAATACATGTATTGTTGTCTACTCTTTCAACTGTTGTAGGAAAACCTATGCTCTTCCTAACAACTGACAGTTTAAATCAAAAGTTAGTTTTCGAATCTTGATTTCTTTTCCTCGGACAGTTGAATTGAAGGTGGTGGAATGATAGGCGCAATCGTCTTGGAAATTCTTCTTGGGTCATCTTCCTCTAATTCAATTTGTCCGTGAATCCCTCTGTCTGCAACTTGTTTTTCTAGGACTTTTCGAAAAAGAATGGACACATGACCATACTTCTTTCTTTCCTTCACTGGGTACACCGACCATCGCCCAGACATCTTATTGTACGTCCTCTGCAGTCTACAATTAGATGTATATATTTATATTATTTTACCTCAATTAATCAACTACAAAATATATAAGAAAACTCCCATGTACCAGTACAATATATTTTGTGCATGCATGTATGAGTGTATATACATACCTGATTGTCCCATCTCTATTCATTATTGGTTCCTGTTCACAGTTTCATTATAACCCAAAAGCAGACATAATACTCCTTGCTTTGTACACTGGTGGGGTATAAGTATATCTCTTTGAGGAGTACATTAGCATGTGATTATGGTAGCTCTCCAGCTCCGCTGTACTTCTATGTAAAAAAAAAAATACAAGTTCCATAGTATTTCATGTACTTAACAAAGTAAGTAATATTATGATTTGAAACGAGTAAAGTCTAATGATATGTTCGTGTATTTAGAAGTTGAAGGAAATGCACACCGCGTGTTCTGTTTTCTGAAACAACGTCGATTTCCCCACATTATTTTGCATGGATTTGACGTCTTGCTCTACTAATTCAATAGCACTATTATTTAATCTAGAAAAACAAATATTGAAACATGTTAGATGTCCGAATTGTAAGTCGCCATCTTTGTTTTTTGAACAAGTATTTCTTTAGGATGAGTGAATAATCATCGGTTTACATGGTCAGTTGTATACATGTCAAAGTTTATTAAAAACAACAAGTCCACACATTGGCACTATACTGAGCCTTTCAATTTCGACTCAATTTTTCATAGAATAAGGATTCTATTACACAAATCAGAACCGAACCGAAATCCGGAAAAACAGAACCGAAACCGAACCGAACAAATTGTTCCCGGTTCTCGGTTTTTTCGGGTACCCTTGACAGATAAACACTATAGTGAACTAAGCGGTTTCATCAGCTTCCATGCTGTTGGAAATCAAATTATTGAACTGGAAAAAGTGCTAATCAAACAACATCCCAATTTACCCAGTGTATGCTGCTATTGGTGGTCTGGGTTTTTTTACATTATGACGATTTCCTCTAACAGGGTTTGCAATAAACAATGTAAGTGGTGATTTCTTATACCCAATACTTTTGAAAGTATTTTCTTGTTAGAAGTGAACTTACGATTGAAAATGGGTTTGTTTTTCAAGTGTGATGGCGCATCTGCTAACCGATCATTCTTCCAAATGCTATAAAACATCAGGGCAGGAGGGAGCTGTATACTTCACTTTAAAAAAAATATAACGGGACAAGAAAACTGCATTTCATCTTAGATGTGCCACACTTGCTGAAAACTGAGTATAAACAGACACTAATCTACTAAAGCTGTACATTAGACAACCAAACAAACATCAATATCTGTAATATTTATACAACAATCAATAATTGTAATCATTTTTGTAAATAGTTGCCCGTCATCTTGTTATGTAACATATATAACAATAAGCATTAACATCATTTTAGAAATATCCTTAATGAAACGTCGACCTCAGTAAACATAGCTATGTAGACATTTTGATTCCCCAACTTTGATAAACCCTATCGTTGCAAAACTGCCTACATTTCTATGAGAAAGATGAACCGTGGAGGCTACCAAGTACAAGAAGTGTGGGTCGGTTGTATACCCACCGTTTACGTCTTTATCGACTCGGATGAAGAAAGATCCCAGTTTTAATTACTCATGTTTGGATGATGAGAAGCCCTTTGAGAACTACCCAAGACATTCCCGTAACACTGTGGTTGCTGCCAGTACAACAGAGCTGAGCTTACCTAGCAATGTCTCGATTGAAGACACTGTCTGACCTACATATATGCCCCCTTCACATCTCTTATCATACATTAAATGATTGTAAATTGTTCTCGGTCAAAACCAATGGCAGAGAGGAAGAGAGTATAACTATATGGCATCAAAATTTACGATGCTTTTACCCCATGAAACATTTTTTTTTCAAATTTGTAAAATCAATTGAATAATTATGATATTAAAAATTCAAAACATATAACTATTAGGCTGTATTTTTATGGGTACGAATGATGGTTTTAGCCAGGTGAATGGTTACAGCAAAGGATAACAATGTATCATTATGGAAACTTTACAAGACATGGACGTAAGAGCAAGTTTTGCAGATGGCACATAGGTGATGATATTGATATTCATGACTGAACCAGCAGAATGTATCATCAACTACAATAACTAAGGAAATGAAGACCTAGGGTGTAGTCGTACCCACTGAAGGTCGGACACTAGGGGGTCGATTGCTAACCTCCCTCCAGCTGAAACGTCTTGCGTCTATGAATGGTACATTCTTAAAGAATGGTTTGTTCCTTATCACTCTAGAAGGTGATTAAACTATAGAACTAGAGGTCCATGGGCCAAATCGCTCACCTGAGCAACAGTATATATTGTAAAATCTCAAAATTATGCTCAAACAATCAAAATAAGTATTTGAGAGCAAACTGCTTAGGAAAGCATGGCAGTGTATTTGTCATTGACAGAACCCCAACTTTGATCCTGTTACGTTACGGCCACGACTTTCAAACCAAAAGCAATTATTCAACGAGAGACAAAGGGCAAACCAATAATGCTGGGTCCAATGATGCTTCATTATGAAAGTGATTAAGAGACATACACCACTTCTTGGCACATATTTGTCAAAAATACGAGACTAATCAGATACCATTGAAAGTGATGAAGAATTCAAGTTGTCTATCCAATTTTCCAAATTTTTAAAATGTTAATCAACATTTGCAATATTTACAACGGAAGAAAAAGTTTTATTCAACAAGTTTTTATGATCAAGAAAGAGAACATCCATGAAAATTTAGAGTCTTCCAAATTTTGTTTTTAATTTTATAATACTAATCGCGCATATTTACATTTGTCTTAAAAAATATATATTGTATTTTTAATCAGCTGTTCAAGTTGACATCTCACAGAGTTCAAAGACATCCAATATTGGTACTTAATGCAACAGAGATTTGGAAGAGTTTGATTTCTCGAGACGGCCAAAATACCTTAAATTGAAGAACGAAGTAAATGTATATCAAAATTGTGATTTTGCCAAGCAGATCTCCATCATATGAATGTGCCAAGCAAAGATGCATATTATGAGCCAAAACTTTCAAACGACCTTTACATAGTTGATGGGTATATTACTTATATGAACTTAAATATAATATACCGGTGTATCTTAATATGAATCTGTAATATTTATAACATAACAGATTAATAAATTACGTCAGTCCTAGGGGAGGAACAAGGGTGTGGAATGAAAGGAAATTCATAGTCTTTGAATCCACTCTTCTAAAGTTAGTCCGAAACTGCCCATCTTGTTCATCTGTAATCCTTTTTTTTTTTCATTTCATGGGCTCTATGGTTCAAGTTGAACAAGAATGTGGCACATGTTGACATCATAGGACATGGAATAGGCAACCACTGACAGGGTCGATTCCATCAGGAAATCTGCTCTTATCAGCAGCTATTTTATTTAATTTTTGTAAGGAAATATCGAACATGTGTATTGAACCTTTTGTTTTAATTAAAGGATTATTACCATCAAAGGCGCTAAGATTTATGGAACACTGCGTGTCCAGACAATAACATCAAATAATTTCTTTCAACACCAGAAGCACTATCTTCACCCATCAGCGTTTTGAACATTTTTCAAGTAAATTACTTTAGAAAGTTGGAAGAGAGTGGCAGATCTTTAACTGTTGAGGGGATGGCCGAGCAGATATTCCTGGACACTCTGCAAAGTTTGGAAGCTACGCTTTACTTGATACGGACTTGCCTCTGTCTCTGGTGATCAATATAGAGCTTGTACAGGTACCGCATATATTTAAGTAGAGGTATACATTTCTTTAAGAAATTGCAAACGTACATAATTTATAAGATATCATTTGTTAATAACATTTCCTTTTAGAGTAACGAAGTCAAAAGCAGTTACTACATGGAGAAGGAGGGATTCATCAGAAGCATTAATCATGTTCAGGAAAGGGGGTTCAAATAAAGGAAATAGTTAAGGACAGGCATGTACAGATTGTAAAATAAATCCGAGAGGAGTTGCCAGAAATAGTCCATCACTTTGATGTATGGCATGTTGCAAAATGTAATTAAATGATTGGCTGATAAAGATATGTCTATGGTGCGGTTCCAGAATTTTTTCAGGGGGGGGGGGGGGGGGGGGGCGGGGGCGGCATATTCTTTTTTTTGAATTGCTTTATAAAAGTAAAATTCTTTCAACTATACTGTCTCATTTTATTATATACCATTTTTGAATAAGTTTTCTCGTTATGTCACAAATGAGATAATTTTATTACTATGCCCTGAAAATTGCTGAATCATACCGGAAACAGTTATATTGCCCTCCCGGAAACAGTTATATTTCACAGGAAATAGTTATATTGCCCTCCCGAAACTGTAATATCACCATCGCGTGCAAGAATTCTGCATATTAATTACGTCAGGTTCAAAATTCAACGAGCCAGTTGCTAAGCAAACGTAAACAGATCCGCGAATTTTAAACATGTCAGGCCAACGTCTGCGGTTTGTTCATCTAAATTCAGATGAACTCGATAGTTTAATTGATGAAAAAAATTCGGCAAATACGACAAAAGTGATAAACTCAAGCGTAGGTGTTTTAAAAACATTTTCCTCTGCCTTGTGAATTACATGTAAATAAATTTGTTGATAACCCGAGTTTGATTTAATTAAAAATGTTATATAACATATATTACATGTCTTCTCGGGCGACAATACCAGAATATTTGCCCCGAGGCGACAGGAAAGCCCTGGAGTGTTATGTCGCCCGATGCCGATATATGTATAATGTAGCTTTCAAGCTTACATGCTTTTATATGATATGTGTACATTTCCTAAAATAAATTGAATTGATAAAACAATTGAATTTCAAGTGATATCTATATACATGTTCTAGATTGAAGAAAAGACTGACAATTTCTTAAAATTTCAAAGAGTCTTAAATTTGCACGTTCAGCTTATAAATTAATAATCAGCAGCAAAAATTAAAATTCATTTGTGATAAGATAGCCTAATTGATACAAGCATGCCTACGTTAAATAGTTTTGTTTAATCAGGCAAGTCTATTGGAAACTATTACTTGTATGAAATAAGTACTAACGCCGGACAAACAAAAAAATTGAGTAAACGAAAAATTTAAGGTGGAATAACACATCATCACGAAATGACTGACCGCTGATCGAAACGACATTTCGTTTTATTAAAAGGATTTTATGAACTGAAACATGCAACTTACTCCATAGCGCTAAGATTCACTCATGAGTCGTGGTTTGGATATCCAATCACAGGCACTTCAACCACAATTTCAGGCAGCGTCCAAACCTCAATTTCAGGTTTTTGACCAATTTAGAATTTGTTATTTCTCAGCTTCCAAAATAGCATCTTTTATGGTCGCCATTGTGTTACAGATGCCCTAGATATTTTGATTTAGTTTATGCAAAGTATAAGGGAATTAATTTGCTTATCTTAGGTAAGGTTGCATGTTTTCTTGAGATATTTAATTGATTATGTCAAGGAATTGGAAAATGTATTGGAAATAATAAAAAAAATATGAGTAGGGGGAGATCAATATATGAAGACCAGTAAAACATGTTTAAAGTGATTTAAGTTAAAAATGCAGATTTTATGCATATAATAACATTTTTTTGTTGAATTAATTGATGATTTAATTCATTATCCACTGTAAGTAGTTACAGAAATGAGTTGTGGGGTGGGGCCATGTGTGAAAGGTGCAACTGATGGGGTACCCTGACATCCCATTGTTAATTCATCATTATCAGTGTACCTGTGCAGAATTTGCTAGGCAAGTTGACAGTGTGGGGTAGGCCATGTGTGTTTACAAGTATATACCTGGATATCAGGTGTCATGGTTTGAATCTATATACTATTTGTTTATTAGGTACCTGTTCACTTTTCTCCCATCGCTGTATGAAGAGACGCTATACCGCAATTCACCACATGATACCTGCACTTTTGCATTGTTCATTTTCTGGATTTTTAAAACAACTTATTTTCTGTAAGTATTAATCTGAATTTCAGGTATTTTATAGTTTGATCTATTCATATCATTTGTATGTATTAATCTTTGGATCACCCTTACTAAATATATCTATATATTATTTTTATATAAAAAATCATCATAATTGATCTTGACTTTTTCCCTAAACATTATAAAATGGACTTAATGTTTTTAAATTAATAATGTATACGAATAATTTTGAAGCAATAAATTTATTGACAAGTAAATTGTTTGAATTTTTTATAATGAAATTATAATGAAGTAATTAGTTAGATTTTCTAGACAAGTGTTGTTATTACTGTATCATCTTTTTATAGTACTGTTATCTGCTAAGATGTAAGATGACATTTAAGGACACCGACAAAATATTTTGATTTTACTTAAATTTATTTGAAACATAAGTATTTAAAATACAATTCCTATTATTCAGAGCTTTTTAGATTTGTTATTAAATATTTCAAAATTTATTTTTAAGTCACATAAGGAATTTTGTAGAATATGAAAAACAAATTAATTTGCCATGCATGATTAATCAACAAGCAGACTGCAAATTTTTCCGGAAGCATTTTGTTTATCTCCACATTAGGTACATTCATGTGTTTCCGGTCATCATTTTAGAACACGATTAATTTGATAAAATAACAATGATTATTTCTCAGTGTCATGAGTTCATTAGTGCCCACATTCCAACGATTGCCCTCAGAAATGTTGTCCCTTAGTGACAGTGCTGCTGCGAGAGTCGTGAAAATGGAACACAGGGAACAGAACCGAGCAGAATCCGAGAGTGTCATCCGGATAAAGACCCAGGCAGAGCGATCCGTGAAGGCCTTGGGGGAGATTTTAAGAATGTAAAGTATCTGCTCGGTCAACGTACCATTCAGTTTGGACAGTTTCGGTAATTGACATTTTATTGTGACAATATTAAGTCCATTAAAGTGCATGTAATACCAGACAATAATTAATTTCATAAAGATAGAAATAAATGTTAGTTTCTTTTCTTTAACTTTTTGTGATAATTTCATAAACAATCAATCATCATCTTGATTAAGTTAAAAATGCCTTTGAATGATTTATTAAAAATGGAAGAATTCTTATTTATGGTTTTAATTAAGAAAATCTTGTTTTATTTCAGAGGAATGACTTTCAAATGGCTGCTTGAAAATGCTCCGGGGTGGGTTGCGTTTTTGATTGCCAGGGATGAAACTTCCGGAGAGACCCAGGGTGTTGGCAATAGATGGCTTAACAAGATGGCCCTCCGAAGATATGTCTATCTATTTGAGGAGAGCAAGGAATTAGTGAGGATGAAAAGAGAAGAAAAACAGAAAAGGATACCTGGTGCGTTCGAATACTAGATATGTTTAACATGTTTAATCCTTAGGACTGAAAAACATGTATTAAGTTTTTGATACTTCATATTGAAGCTAATTTTGAATTGCATTTTAGGGAATCAGAAGCCAAGTTCAGAGAACAGAACCCTTGATGTTCATGTTGATGACTCAGAACTGATAGCATGCTTAGAGGAAGTGGAAGGCAAAGCTGGCGAAGGTAAGGACTACATGTCAATTACAATACATGTCTTACTCTTTCAGAAAATCTGCTACAAAAATGAGAGATGAGAGGCTATTTATTTTGTCTGTCAACATTTAAAAAGCATAGTGTATTAAAATATAGGATTTGTTATGTTTGTTATAATAGCTTTGATGTTAAAATTTATCTTCGGATAACAGTATCTTGCTACATACTTGTCTTCATCAGTAAGTAAATGAGGGTAATTTCTATTGTCTGTTATATATTATCAGGTGGGCTTGTTGTACTGTGTGGTTAGGGCGAGTAAATATAGAGTTGCTATA
This sequence comes from Magallana angulata, assembly GCF_025612915.1. Classification (NCBI taxonomy): domain Eukaryota; kingdom Metazoa; phylum Mollusca; class Bivalvia; order Ostreida; family Ostreidae; genus Magallana; species Magallana angulata. Next base: position 12,327,199 of record NC_069112.1, on the reverse strand, counting down.
CGTGGTGTCTGTCTCCTTTAACATTTGTTTTGCACTTGTAAAATCAATCATAATCATAGTGTAATCGTTCATACATGCAACATCAAAATTTAATCATTTCTGTAAATAGTGTATCTTTACTTTATGGAAATGTGTCATATTTTCATTTATTTTTATTCTATTTTTCTAATTACAATGAGAGAAAATGTGTATTCATCTAAGCATTGTTTTTGTTTCTTATACGAAATCGTGCTTATAACATGGCCATTATTGTAAATTGTTTAAAATTCTTACATGTTGAATATTAAATCATGTTGTAAATTACATTACAACAGGAATCCCAAATCCTACGCCAAATCCTGCATCGGCTTTTAGGAGGAAATCATCTACATCTACTTTTACATCTGGTAATATTTTAATACCCCAAAAAATATCCTAAAAAGAAACAAAAAATGTTAATTTCCTGTCTGCAGCAACATTTTCAAACACTTGAATATCAAATATGGATTAACATTTTATTTAAGCAGATTCCGGATCCTCCAGACCGACTAGTAGTACTTCAGCTGCCATGCTTGAAAGAAATCAGCAGCAAGAGTCAAGTTCATCCACAGGTTAGCCAAATTACTCTGTTGTGGTATAAATACAATTAAAAAATATCTAAAACTTTGAATGTGTATTTTACACTTTAATATCTAAAAATTTCTTATCTGAAGATATGACATGTGAACATTGGTATGAATGTAATTGCATGTTAAATGATTATGTTCCAGCACCAGAGTTGGATAGCCTAGCACTTCCTTCTGGCTGGAAAAAAAAACGTTTCCTGAAGTTTACCATCAGTGGATATCGGAGTCCTTCTTTCATGCTGGGTCCCGAATTTGATTTCAGCTGTGTATCAAAGCTATGGTACGATCCACTCCGAGCTGTTTTGAACAAGCCTGACCGATACTTTGGACATCGTTTGTTTCTTTGGTTGCCACGCCACTTGTTCCATACGCAGTTTCACTGCCACCATAGTGGTTGTAACGGAACATTGACAAATGCAGGCGTCCATCAGAAAACCAGGCGTGTTGTGGATGCAGAATATGTCTACAATATAGCAGCTGAATATCTTAGCTGTTCCAACTGCCATAAGAAGGGTATGCCTTTCAATTTTTTTTAAATCAGGAATTTAAACCTTATTTGACTTACTGTCAATGAAATAAAGATTGTGATAGGGTATGCCCCCAAGTGTTAGTGATATCAGTAACTGTTTTAATTTTTATTTTCACAGTTATAAGTTGGAGTGATGGAGTTCTTAACCAACTGGACAATGCAACAAGGTCCCGCTTTCCTTACCTCGAAGTATGCCTGCGATTTGCGCCTTCTGAGACAGAGAGGACTTGGAAACAGCAGCAGCGCAGTGATGAAACAGGTAAGGGAACAACATGGTGAGTCTTATCTAAATAATTTACAAATGCACCTATCTCATTACAGGAACTTTAAGACATCGGCAGAGAGGGGATTCTTTGCTCCGATTCAGTTTAGTGAGCCCCCTCCAGCTGCCGCTGTACCAAGACACCGCTGGTTCATGGAGGTCTACTAGATAGATGTCCTGAACCGCGTTGATTACATCAAAGCCCACATGACGTCACAGTTTGGGACCGTCCTCAAGATGGACTCAACAAAGAAAATCACCAACAAGCTTGCCGGTAGGTTTTTCGAAAAGAAAATATATGTTAATGAGTTATATATTGTTGAAGGTAAAGTGAAGTATTTTTTCACACTAATGCATTTAAAAGATGTTTATGAGATACTTACTACATGTATTATGTAAAATTATGCACGTTCTCAATATTATATTAAAATAGCATTGAATTATGTTCAGGGGATAATGATTGCCATTTATTTGATAAAAAAGGGGAGGAAACAGCAATGTGGGCCACCAACATTGGTATAGAGCATGGACAAGTCCTCATGTCTGTCTTGGATCGGGTTTGAAGCAGATGTTGGATGGCCTTGTTACACGGTACAGAAATACTGGCGTTCCTCCTCCCAAGGCACCCTATGTTGACCGTGACTGCTGCGGAGCTTCATCTGTGCATAAGTACTTGGAGGCCTGGCCGTTTCTTCATATCAGGTGTGTATGATTTCTCTTGCTCTTACATGTATAATATAGATGATTTCAGGTATATAACTATGAGTCTTACATTTTATTGCCAATGTTTTTTAGGTTGGACATATGACACTTCATGCGCCGCTTTCCCTATGGCTGCACCACTGATAAGCATCAACTGTACAGTGTGTTCATGGGGAAGTTGAGCCAGTGCATCTTCAAGTGGGATGAGACTGATCTCAAACTTACTGAAGACTGCTAAGCGAGCCGAGATGATCCAGCAGTGCATCCAAAATCCTTCGGAGGATGATGTCATAAGACGCTTGTCTACAGCTGAGCTTGCACTCCACTGCACACGAGTGACCCGCGGCACTGCTGAAACAACTAGGCTCATATCCAGCCTGTTAGAATCCATAGATGGCCCCAGAGGTTTTGATACCCAGGGAGTGCCTTTGTTTGACAGTGAGAAGATCCAGCAGATCTGGAAGATACAGAGTCAGCATGTACCTTGCATCCAGGATCCCCTGGTCTGAGACTCTACACACAGGTCAACACATTGAAGAGAGGCGGCATTGAACTTCCTGTTTACAGATGTGCAAGAGGCTCCACCTCTCTGGAAAGCTTTCATCTCGATATGAACAGGTTTATTCCAGGTAAGAACAGATTCAACACAACTCTTTTTTATTAATATGAACATTTTTTTTTATTCAATGTTATAAAGATTAAACACCTATAGGCTATACTTGTCATTGAAATTTATTTAATTATTTGAATATTTTTATAGGAACCCTGGCAAAGGACATCAATTTCCAGGTATTCCTATTGGATGGCCTGTTCAGATGAAATTCTGACCGGAAGAGTTCAGCAGTAGTTGATGTCCAGGAAGCCGCCCCAATGACATACAGTGGACCGCTCAAGAACTCTGTTAACAAGTTGGCAAATGAGGTCTTGGGCAGAGGAATTTTTTACGACTACAAGCCACCTGGAAAATACACTGGTAGGTGAGCTATAGGTATTTTTTAAACAAGAAATCTTGCATTTCATTTTATACAATTTTCAACTGAATCTTTCTACTCTCACCAGGAGAGCTGATAGGAATAGAGTACCTCTACTCCCAAACAGGAAAAGGTGTGACTGACTACAGAGGGGCTGTCCGGATACTCGCTGATGATGCCGATGTGGAGGAGGAAAACCCAGAGCATTCTAAAGCAGATGAAGGATTCCATGAACAACAGGAGGAGATGTTGGATCCCACACTGCCTGTAGAGTTTGGTGTGGATCCTGTAGAGTTAGGTGTGGATCATACTTCTGCTACTCCTGCCCTCCTTAACATCCCATCTGTATCTGAGTATAGACAGATGATGGCCCAGTCAGATTCAGGTAATACACTGTAGGAGCTCTAAATTAAAGTAAGAATTAGAAACAATTTATGCAGTAATTTATAAGTTTTGTAAAAAAAAAACGTTTACATGACTAGCTGCAACATTACAGTACCTAATGTCTTTTTCTTTTTAGTTGACGTACATACTCATCACCATGAGGCTGAGACAGACAAAAGCAAAGATGCAGACTCTGGTGATTTAAGTGATTGCAGATTAAAAAATATTAGTGACATGAATGACAGCAAAAAATTGAATGCTAGTAAAAGTGAAATATACTTATAAATGATATATATTTACATCTGTGCTTTTTATAACTTTAATTTTAAAATAACTCTTGAGATTACTTATAACAGTTTTATTAATTTTCATATATTTTTATCTATCACCTCTTTATATTACTTATAACATATTAATTAAAAAAATTATTTAAAGGACACAGTTGGTCTAGACAATGTACCTGGATATTCAAGAGTGCTGGCTTTAGCACACTTTCTGGTAACCTTTAAAGATAAGGCAGCCATGACTTCAGCTGAAGTCCAGAAGCTGAAAGATCTGTAATTAGCACTCTCAGAGTATGACAGGAAGAGGACTGTGTTCCCTCAGCGATTCTCCACTACACCTCTCGGACGTTTCTGTAGCTAAAGAAAGAAAGTTGCACTAGGAGTTCAAAGTATTGAGAAGTAAGTAATTGCACTTTTGGAAGTTTAGGCCCTTTTGTAAAGAATAGGCAGTAACACTATTATGAAACCTGAAAAATAAAAACACTTGATGCTATGTTAAGTTGTACACTAAGTTTTACTGTGTTTTTTTATTAGGGTTATTCTTGGACCAAATCAAGGTCCATCATAGTGAGTGGCCAAACTGCAATCGATACACAGAGGCCACTGTTGAAAAACATTCTGAAGATCTATCCAAGTGATAGAAGGAGGAAGGGGGAGGAGGTTTTCACAAAATGGTCACTCATCCTGGATGCATATCATACCATCAGGAAGACCATTTTGAACAACCATAGAGCCATGTCAGTTACAGACATCCAACTTCCTCTTTTAAACAGGAAGACTCTCCAACAGTGGTGAGTCGATTTATCCATATTTACATTTGCAAAATATGCTTCCTGAATTTGTTGATGTCATCACTATTATTACAGTACGAGCTTATCGCTTGATGTTTGCAATGTTGTAAACATTAAAAACACGGGTATTTTAATAATTCGATTTGATCATGTGACCAACCAAGTTCATATACTGATGAAATTCTTAACTTTTCTGTTTATTTCATATACATTTAAATAGGTATCTAAAATGCAGATAGTTGCTTTTTATTAATAATACTAGAATTGAATTCTAATTTTTCAGGTTCAATGAGATGAGTAAGGATGAGGAGAAGAAAATCCTAATGCAGGGTCTTGCACTTCCTACACCAAAAATGACAGTAGCCAAGGCACCAGAAGCCTTGCCCAAGCCAACATCTTTGCCAGCAGGAAGCACAGACCCCTTCTCTTTTAATGATCCACCCTCTAAAATTGGTATGGCCAAAGAACACTCCAAACGCACCAATACCAGCTGTGGCACCTGTTTTTCCTTGCCCGACACCTTCTTGCGATCCTGTAATGAGCTTCCAATTGATCACAACTACAGAAGGCACTGCTTTGTTGATTCCAAATATTCCACACTCCACAAAGCAGTACCAGAAACGAAAACAAGAGCTTTAGGAGCAAGGGCGACCAAAAAGGAACTCTAAACAGCTGCAGAATTTGTGAAAATGTGCAGATATATTAAGAACATAATGTAAAGATAAGGCAAGCATATTACTGTCAATTTCTGACTCCATTATTTTTCTGGGAATAATGGAATTTAGACCTTTGTGAATATTACGTTAAGTTAAGATCTGATGTGTTTTGAGTTTTTTTTTGCATTATGCCCTTTTATTAATATTTGTGCAAATTGAAATTTACTTTTAAAAACTAGTAATTGGAGAGTGTTTTTTTTCTCTAAATATTTTAAGGCTTTAAAGGGGAAAATGTACAAAATGAAACAGTTATTGATATTTTATATTGTTTGATATTTAAAGCATCATATAAAAAAATTATATCTTGAATTTAATAATTGATTTTATTTTCAACCATACCTCTGTATTTCATGTAATTTTACATTGGCTGTACCATAAATATGCATTTTACTCAAATTTTGAATTTGATGGATTTTTTCACAGTATTTAAAAATTATTTATAATGGGAGATATATATTTAAAACAATATCTTGATAAACTTGAAGTTAGAAACTCATCTTTGGCCAGTTATTGAACACTTGAACATTTTTTATGCTGCCTAATGTATGCATTGTATTCATGGGTGCATTAGAAGGTTCCAAGCCCTTGAAAAAGCAGAGGAGAATTTGTTTTAAGTGCTGATAATTTTTTTATCATTATTACACATTGTTAATGATATTATGTTTGAGAATTAAGAAATACCATAGTTTGCATGAAGCTTTTGTAGTTCAATGGAAGAACACTTTCTCTTAGCAGAAAGAGGTCAAAGTTCAAATCTTGGCAGAAATTTTAACTGCATCTAGGTATTTCATAGAATTAAAAACAAAGTCAATTTAGATAAAGGATATGTTTTTAAGCATAGTATTCTGAAAACATTCTGATTATTGTCAAAAGCATTCAGGAATTTTTTTCTCTTTCCTCTTTTTTACCTTTCTCTTTCTTTTTCTTCCCTTTCTCTTTTTCTTCCCTTTCTCCCCTTTTCTCCTCCTTTTTCTTTCCCTTTTCTCTCTTTTCCCTTTTTTCTCTTTCCCTTCTTTTTCTTTTTCTACTTTTTCTCTTCTTCTGTCTTCCCTTTTTCTTTCTTTTTTCCTTCCTTTTCTCCTCCTTTTTCTTCCCCTTTTCCCTTTCTTTCCCTTTTTTCTCTTTTTCCCTTCTTTTTCTTTTTTCTCTTTTCTTTCTTCTCTCCTTTTTCCCTTCTTCTTCTTTTTTCCCTCTTTTCTCTTCTTTTTTCGTTCCCCTTTTCTCTCTTTTTCATTCTTTTATTTTCTATTTCTTTTTTTTTGGTTTGTGGCGCAGAGACTAATGGGTCATGGGCTTAACCGAGTGGATAGAGTGTCGGACTTGTGATCCGTACATCCCGAGTTCGAATCACGCATAGACTTTTATTGTTACTTACTGAAATAATTATTTTAGATGTTCATTTTCTTTTATCCCCAAACTGAAATTTTTTCCTTTATTTGACATATGTATAATTTATTTATCATTATATCTCTCATTATTAAAATACTTCCGGTTAATTTGTGTGACTTTTTCCAAGTGTGCTATTCCACCTACAATCTTCAGTTACAAATAAACATAGTAATTTGTACTTTCATACGTAAAATGTATGAAACACGCATTACAATAAAAAAGTGTAAACTTGATATATTGTTCCGATATTTGATATGTCAATTAACAACTAAATAGTTCAGTTTTAAAAACTTAAATGTAATGCATTTTCCTTTAATATGAAAAACACGAAAAAACTACGAAGAAGTTAATAAAGATAAGTACTACAAATTAGTATACCTCTAGGAAAAGGTATTTTACACGTTAATCATGTGACAGACAACACAAATACTCAATTTGTGAATGAGTATAATAAATATCTCTATAAAACCATGTTTTAATCAATTATAAGACAAATATGGCAAGATATTTTTCCATAGTCAAGTTTACGTGTTGTAAAAAGGGCTGATACGGCCTTGACGTTATATAGAATATGCCACGCTATACCTAAGCCGATTAATCAGTCAGAAGGCTGGGTATAAAATAAAAGAACAACTACATAAAAGTTAACAATGGTACTTCTAAGTTTCATTTAGTAATTCGTACCATGAATTAATGCCCATAGCTGTAGGTATTATTACGAAGTTTTAACCGCGATAATTGCAATCGGTATACAAAAGAAGTGTTTCTGTCGTTTCAACTTTTTAAAACTTTCAACAAAGTACTCCCCCTAGGTTGAAATGATCCGAATACTTATAAATTGTTGACTTTACAATAACACGTATTTATTAAGTTGAATTGCCATATCATTATAGTGTTTATTACACACTGATATTACGATAACTAAGTGGGTTGTCCCGAACTTACCGATTCATGATCGCTGTGGCTGTTGTCTTGTCTCTCGTTTTCAGTCAATTGATGGGGTTCCAACACGGGCTCCCGCCAGGTGACGTCACAGCTCGTCATGGTAAGTCGTACTCGGAATGAGTCGACAAACAATACACTCCCCTCCGTTTTCTTTGAAGGAACTCGGCCCACACTCACTAGTTGGCCGGCTCCGTCCACACCAACTCGCGGGACTACCAACAATCACAACACAAGGGGGCGCGTAACACCCATCCCAATCACTACTGGGATCAACCATCACTCTTACATGTTCATAAGATAGGCAGGTGGGGCCATACAACACATGATGGCCTCTGCCCAATAGAAAACGTCAAAAACCCGTCCTGGGAACTGGATCTGGGGAACCACGGGATCTGGGGGAACTACCACTCCTCCAGTATTAGGAAATGGATTCGGCAGCCCTGGCATCCTCCGGTCACAGTCCCAGGTGGTGGGCGGGGGAACTCCGGAGGGAACTCTATTCCCTCCGCCCTACCTGCAGCCCAGGGCTACATGGCACCAACCTGCTCTTCCTCGGGCGGAGTCGGGGCTCGCTCGTCGTCCTCCCAGTCCTCAGGCTCCTCCGGGCAGAGGCTCTCTGGCGGGGTCTGGGCTCCTTCCGTTTTCTTCCTGGCCCGTCTGCTCCTCAAGGGAAATGCTCCCTAAGATCGGGGGCGTCCCATACGTCAGGGCAGGGTGTCCGCCAACCATCTCCTGGGCCAACAGCTCGCGGTAATCCCTCCACAGGTCCGGGCCCCACCGGGAGACCAGGTCTGCATGCACTCTCCAATGTAGCAAGAGGGCTGGGTGCAAGCGGCCGAACAAGGAAAATCGGCGGGATTGATCTTCCCCCACAAACTGGCAGAGTGCGTACATGGCCCTGTTCAAATCCTGAGGTATACCTGCCGCGTGTTCCTGGAAAATCTCATCAGTAGGGACATCCCTCGCCAGGTCCTCGGGGGTACAGACTTCCGGAACACGGGATGGAGGTGCGTCAAGGTGGCATGGCCCCGAATTGTTGGGACGAGCATCTTGCACAAATAGCCGGGGCTCTGCGCTCTGCAGTAAACCACAATTTGGGTTTCACGGCAAAGAAACGGATGTTGTAATGGTAATTGCTCGCACCTAAACCACCCCATTTTCTGATTTCACTAACGCATGGGCAACAGCCAGTCGTTTAACTGTCGGCCTGAAATCCTCAAATATACCCCCAAAAAAATTGGTCTAATCGAGGAGCAATAGTACTTCAGCAAGTTTAATAGAACTGTTATAACGGTTTTTCCTGTGTGTACTCGCTTTGCTGAGGTACCGGGGAATAAAGGATCTTCGGGGACTTCGAAATAAAACCAAATATTAAAATAAGGCCAAAATATAAAGTTTATTAATTTAGATTGCAAATGTCATAAGGTGTAAACTCACAATAAAACAGCTCCTAAAACTGACAAAGAAAATTAACATAAAATGAAAATATATTTATCTTCGAAATAAAACAAAATATTAAAATAAGGCCAAAATATAAAGTCTATTAATTTAGATTGCAAATGTCAAAAATAAGGCCAAAATATAAAGTTTATTAATTTAGATTGCAAATGTCAAAAGGTGACAATTTGCGTTTGGCTTTTGGTTTTATTAAGTCATTTTTGCGACATTTGAATATTCCCTTTTTTCTATTTTAAAAACGTATATACAAAATAACTTAAATAACTATAATTTTAAAACATAACATTATTAAAATAGCATTTGATATGAATACAATATACACAAATTATACAAGGTAAGTGATATATAAAAAATATAAACAAAATATATACACGGAGCATAAAATTCTGTAACAATGCTCCCCCTGCTCGAACAAATTGATGCCTACTGGCATCACAATATTTACAAACAAGGAAATAAATGAGCAGAGCATATTATATGACATATTAAAGAATAAAACGCCATATGTCTAAAAGTGAAATACACATCAATAGGAATTCCGATGTGCAATCCAAAGATTAATCGACTCAGAAACATGAATAATAGTATAAATATTGAATGAAAAGTAGAATATCTTGAATTGAAATAAATTAATCGTCACTGAGTATATATGAATAAATACTTCAAGTGAAACACTGTTACTAGCCATCGTGTGGCGAATGTCCATCACAATCACATTGAAAAAGTTTCTTCTAAACATATCGCAGTAGTAAGGTATATAGTCTGCGGTCAGTGTGGGGTCAGTGACGTCACGACCCATCCCATCAGTGTGGGTCAATGACCTTACAACCATGAACCTGTCTGGGGTCAAAAATCGTCTAGGGTCACCCATCCCATAAAGCAGTCTGGGGTCACCCTCCCATAAATCCGTCTGGGGTCACCCATCCCATAAAGCAGTCTGGGGTCACCCATCCCATAAGTCTGTCTAGGGTCACCCATCCCTAAAATCCTTTATATTCAATATGATTGGTATATAAACTCGAAGTTTCATTCAATTTCTCATATTGCGAAAATGAAATACTTTGGTTTTAATCGAGGACAAGATAATCCAATTCAAAAAAGGAAGAGAACGCTTTGATATACCGGTATACAAGACAGCTGTATAAGTAAGGAGAGGGCTCAAATAGGCAGATTGCCTGCTGCCCAATCCTATTATGTGATATTTTTTTTTTACATAATAAAATATTGTTTAAACAAAAGCTGTATAAGTAATTATATTCTTTTTACTTAAATTAACTCTTTTCCTTCGAACCCAATATGTTTTCCCCAGATACATTTTATACAAATAATCCTTATTTTAACGAGGCTGGGGTGTGGCAGCATTTTTATTTTTTTTATAAATGAAGTGCTCCATATAAAGATATAGAAATTGGTAAAATTTCAAACTTAAAATTTTTCTTCATCTAATAATTGTTGACAAATATATAGACCATATCTAAATTTTTCAGCTAAATTTGATCGTTAATTAAAATTTTAAGCTAACAACCCCCCAGCCTCCTTAAATGAATAAAAGAAACATAGGTATCATCAAAAATATTTAATATTCATTACATACATCTCAATACAAAACCAAAGACACAATTTTTTAATCTACAAACGACGTTTAAAACGTAGGCTTTGAAATAGTTTTCATTTTAAACATTTGATATCATTTCTTAATATGGGTACAAATAAAACTGAAATCAGCAAGTTCTAAATTACATATATTATAAAATAGTTCACTTAGAGCTAGGAAGCTTCACTTTTTGAACATTTTAATTATAAGATTTCAAAAAAATCCTGAATGTAGTTAACAATCATCGAGGTTTGTAAAAGGTCCACACGAACTGAATCCACGAGTTCGCAGAGAGCGCTTAGCTCCGCCTTGAGTGGATACTGCCCAGAGGTTTGCGCGGGAGTTGTTTGGGGCACTGTTGTATTTCTGGATGGTGTTAAGTTGTGATCAGGTGTTGGAAGGTTGGAGATCGAGTTCAATTCTGGTACGCTGATTTGCAATGCAGTGTTGGATGACACGTCGCTGGGCGATGATGGGCTATAGATTGGCAAGGGTGGGTTGGATGGCATGTTGCAGTTTTTGGGCGATGCAGGGGGGCTGGATGCAATAGAGATGGGAGATGCGGGGCTATTTCCCAAAAATCTGCCTTCCAAGGCTTTATATTTTGTTGGGTTGTCCCTCCTGTAATTAAAGTTTGTGAATATACGTGTAAAACAGAAATGTCTGGATTTTTTTTTGTAATAGTTAGCATTTCAGATTTCATTGTCTTTAACATGCACAAATTTTAAAATATTTTTATGAATTTCTTTTACCTAAATTTCGTTAAAACGATGTCTTCTTTCTCAATTTCTTGGTTTTTAAAAGGGAACACATCGTCATTTTCTTCTGTGGTTTTGCTCATTTTTCTGAGGGGGGAAACATAATTAGGATTATAGAAAGAAGTGAAAGTATGTTAAGAAAAAAAATTTAAAATTATAAAATAAGTTTTGCTTAATACGACTTTAGAAAAGATAATAATGCATGAAAAAAAAATACCTCCGGGTCAGAATAAGCGAGTCTTCAGACTCACTTATTTTCCTTTTTACTCCAGTTTTAACTTTGGGCTCGTAAGGGTCATCTGGAGAATTTCTGTATTTATAAAGATTTTTTGAAAATATTTTATTTATTTTAAAACCTTAATGATTTTTTATACAAACTTCCAATAAAAAAAAACCCAGAAATCAATTTACCCTGACTCAAAGATCCCTACATACGACTCCTCTCCTAGTTTGATCCATTCTTCCTCAAAATCGCCATAAGATCTTGAGGGGGAAGATGTACATGGGTACATGTCAGATTCCCTGGAGAGACAGAATGATGCTTTACGACCCAAGAAAGATAACTCTACATAACTAAGAGAGCAATAAACGCTGTTCTTGTCAAATGTAGAAAAAAAAATACGTCATGACATAACTTGAGATAAATTTCATTGTTTTACTGAAACACAACAAGACCAACAAGACGTTTAAAACTTTAGTTGTAATGTACCGAACAACAGAGCTTTTCTCCCAAATAATTCGCTGTCTTTTAACATTATTCATGGAGAAAAATACGACCTTCTCATAAAAATTATGTTTAATCATTACATGTATGTACACCTATACATAAAATACTTCTCAATAAGTCAAAAATGTTTCTAATAAGTTGGGTTTATAGCTCTCTTAAGTATGCTAATTAATTGAAGACACGCAGATCTTTATTCGTTATACACATATTAAGTTCAAGACGTGTATTTTGAAAATAAAATTGAAAAAAACTCTGAAATTTGTACATGTATTACGTTATAGTAAATTTTTAAAAAATCAAAAAAAAAATTAAAACTTTCATAAAAAAGAGTTAAATTGTACCATTTCAAAATATAGTCCGAGAGATCGGGGTTTTTTCTCCTATTTGAAAAATTAATTTAAATACTCACTGAAACTTGAAGAATTCTTCAGCCATGGTTGCTACGCTTTTAAGTTTGAGGTCTATAACTCAGTAGCTTTTGTCAAATTCACCCTACCTATTTATACCCGAGGGTAGACTATTGGGGGTATGCATGATTTTTGTGGGTGGTAAAGGGATGGGAGTGAAAAACAAAAGAATTTGTTTAGAGCGTCTCTTTTCTTACGTGTTTGTACCTAAAACGGGGTTTTTAAAATACGCGCAATTAGAGTCATTGCACCTGCGCTTCAAGTGTTTCCGTATCAAACGTGATAAGAGCTGTATGACGAAATAATCATGATAACTTAATATTTCTCACACATTATCGACATATTAAAGTTTTAGTATCTTATTGCTTTTAAAGCGTTACATATCATTAGAAAGATAATGTGCTCTAGTATTACTGCAAGTACAATAAAAAATTATCACAGTGTTCCAGTGATCCAATACCGAGGACAATGAATTATACCTAGATAGAGTTTAGGACTTAATATTTACAGTACATATTTTAAAAAGTAGAAAAAACAGACATTAAATGATCTGATTTTTTTCCATGAGTAGATGTGATATAAAAGCATAAAGTTTAAAATGGGTTAATAATTACACGTATCATCATTTGTTATCTCCAAGAATACAAAGTTCTTTACAAATCAGGTGCAAAGACCTATGAATGTGACGAATGTCATATTTAATGTAGGTCACGAGAAGTCAATACCCGGATAGAATCGTTCCATACAGACCGGGCAATGTCTGTTATATGTTGCATTACACTCCATGTAAATTGTTATAACATGTATGTCAATCACAATCTCAAAAAGATTCAACTAAAGTTTTGCGCAATAAAAGATACCCTTATCCAACACACTAATAAATATAATTAAACAATTAAGTGTGTGTCATCAATACCATTTACATGTAATTTATGAATTCCTTCGTTAAAGTGATAGTCTATATTTCACATTATTTTAACCCAAACCATGCCTCAATATCTGTCATCATGTGTGTATCACTGTATGAGGGTTTCCACGAGAGAGAGAAAGAGAGAGAGAGAGAGAGAGAGAAATGATCATGTGACCAAATTTTCGCGCGGATATGTTTCACGCACTACACACATGCAGGCGATGAGAAAAGATGGGGGAGAGACCCGTAAAGATGATGTTCCTTATGTCTATTGTTTTATGTCCTGTGGTTTTTGGTGCTGTATTGCCAAGGAGTACCAACAGAATCGTAAAGACATGTTACTCGCCTTGTATTAATATCACGGTGCACGCGTCAGAAGTTCGAGACGTTTTTGTGACATCATGTAGACTGAACTCTGTATTCGTAATTGGAAATATGTCATCGGTACGAATTCACCCGCTAGACCAAAAAAACGGACAATGTGGTAAGTCTTATATTTTTCAGTTTCAATTAAGTTATCTTGCACATATCCCATATAACATGTATAACGAACCTCACCCCTACCCCCTTTTTTTTGGACAAGTAGTACTGAAGTAATTAAATTTGCATCAATCTGTTTTTTCATGTTGGTATAGAGATGATCACTAGTAAATTAATCTTTTATCGGTCATTAAAAAAGTACACATAACTGCAAACAGACGCTCAATATTTAAATTAAGATCGGGTTCGACATAATATAAATTCGAAAATCAGAGGCATTCCGAATGTTTCATTAATTCTATTTTTAAATTTCAGAGCCAAAACAAATCCCAATTACAACAAGAACAACGATTCCAGCTAGCCCAGAGATCCAAACACTGAATCTCTCTAAAACAGGTAATGGAGGTAAGATATTTCAAAAGTATTTAACACGTGATGTTTGTGTATTAATCAATGCGTGGCAAGTACACTTTCTTGAACATTGTCAAGGTGAAAAGAAGAAAGAAATGTTCAGAATGACTTTGTTTATTTTTCAGAACCAGTTGAGAAAACGACTCGGCCTGGGATTACAACAAGAACAACGACTCCAGCTAGCCCAGAGACCCAGACACTGAATCTCTCTAAAACAGGTAATGGAGGTAAGATATTTCAAAAGTATTTAACACATGATGTTTGTTTATAGTCAATGCGTGGCAAGTACACTTTCTTGAACATTGTCAAGGTAAAAAGAAGAAAGAAATGTTCAGAATGACTTTGTTAATTTTTCAGAACCAGTTGAGAAAACGACTCAACCGGGGATTACAACAAAAACAACGATTCGAGCTAGCCCAGAGATCCAAACACTAAATATCTCTAAAGAAGGTAATGGAGGTAAGATATTTCAAAAGTATTTAACACGTGATGTTTGTGTATAGTCTGATTAGTCAATGCGTGGCAAGTACACTTTCTTGAACATTGTCAGGGTAAAAAAGAAGAAAGAAATGTTCAGAATGACTTTGTTGATTTTTCAGAACCAGTTGAGAAAACGACTCGGCCTGAGATTACAACAAGAACAACGACTCCAGCTAGCCCAGAGACCCAGACACTGAATCTCTCTAAAACAGGTAACGGAGGTGAGATATTTCAAAAGTATTTAACACATGATGTTTGTGTATAGTCAATGCGTGGCAGGTACACTTTCTTGAACATTGTCAAGGTTTAACGAAGAAAGAAATGTTCAGAATGACTTTGTTTATTTTTCAGAACCAGTTGAGAAAACGACTTGGCCTGGGATTACAACAAGAACAAAGACTCCAGCTAGCCCAGAGATCCAAACACTGAATCTTTCTAAAACAGGTAATGGAGGTAAGATATTTCAAAAGTATTTAACACATGATGTTTGTTTATAGTCAATGCGTGGCAAGTACACTTTCTTGACGTTGTCAAGGTTAAAAGAAGAAAGAAATGTTCAGAATGACTTTTTTTTTATTTTTCAGAACCAGTTGAGAAAACGCCTCGGCCTGGGATTACAACAAGAACATCGACTCCAGCTAGCCCAGAGACCCACGCACCGAATCTCTCTAAAGAAGGTAATGGAGGTAAGATATTTCAAAAGTATTTAACACGTGATGTTTGTGTATAGTCAATGCGTGGCAAGTATATTTTCTTGAACATTGTCTGAAGAAATGTTCAGAATGACTTTTTTGTATTTTTCAGAACCAGTTGAGAAAACGACTTGGTCTGGGATTATAGCAAGAACAACGACTCCAGATAGCCCCAAGACCCAAACACACGACATGATGGGTGATGAAAAAGAAGATCTTGCAGAGGGTATATCTGGTTCATCCATCTATATCATTGTCATTTGTTCACTTAATTTGTTATTACTCTTTTTATTTAAAACAAAGAAAATAAAAAATATGTTTGTAGATAAATGTAAGAAAAAAAGAAAACATGTGAAAAGAAAAAAAAAGTTTAGTTCATGGTTGTTTAGAAAAAATCAGATAGTTAAGGAAAACAAATTACCATCAAAATATGAGCTTCAGGAAATTATAAGACCTTGTACAAAGTCAAAAGATGAATTTGATGATGATGATTTTTATGATGAAGTAAACTTTGATGCAAGATTGTACGCTAATAAAAAATAGATTTTGTAAAATTATTTTTTTTCTAAAACACATGTAAAGTATATGGTGTTTCATAAATTATGTGAAGAAATCTTGTTTTTTGAGAACTACATTTGTTTTGTAGATTATCTGATATGGGCTATCATTGTTACGATTTGCTGTAAAGTGTCTGTGGTCATCATAATTCGACTTTCAATTAAAATTCGATACACAAGAATGCATGACATACCAATGCAATTGACGGATATTGACTCCCCTGCTCCTACCACACCACCACCAGCTGCTCCTTCCGCACCACCAGCTACTACACCACCAACTGCTTCTGCACCTGTCACTCCAACAGAAACACCACATACTTCTACACCTGCAACCCTGAAACCTTTAATTGGTCCTTCCACTCCCGTCAGCAAGAATACCAGGTTGCAGAGCAAGAAGAAGCTATTATTTCAAGAAAGTCAAATGTAAATTATTTCGGGAAGTGAAATGTAACAGGAGGGATTCTGTGACTAGTCATGTTTCTTTTTTTCTTTTGTTTTTCGGAAAAGACCAGGTGTGCTTCTGCATGTAGGGATTTTTTTTATTTTTATGTTGCATTAAAATTTTATGACAACATTATATACCTGAAAACTTTTACCTCAATTTTTTTTTTAAATTTCTAAAGTGTTTTGTGATCCAGGGTGATCTAGTATTTTGTACATTCCTAAATAGAAAAGTTTGCTTTTTGCGATATGTGGTTTTTTAAACACTGGGTGTACATTGTTAACATTGAACAAAGGGTCAACATTTTTTTTTTTACTGGTTGTGAAATATTTTTATGACTTTTTTGTGTAATCTAGTCTTGTTAACTAAATAGTTATGAGTGATTTGATATCAAGCACTGTGATTGAATTGTGGATTTTGTTAGCTTACCATTTTAGATAGAGATTTACGATTTTGTAGTCTTTTATGACAATATTATATCATTGGCTGTGATTATGTCACAAATTTTTCTCACTTATCTTGTAACTGAAACTGTATACTCACTCATCATGGGTTCAAACTTTAAAACAGAAATAGAGTAAATATTTAATATGTAAACATTTTCTATTTACAAACCAATATTTTTTACTAAATAAATGTTATATCAGGAAAAAAAACCACAACTGTGAGTTATATGAGTATGAAGTTACTAAGATAATTTTTAGTAGTAGGATGAGACTACATCCTTCTCCAGAGAGAGACTTGATTGTTGAACAGTTTTGATTAAAAGTTATTTTTAAAAATAAAGTAGCTTTTCTTATTTTTTTTAATTAAAAAAAAAAGGATGGTTGATTGGTAACATTTCTTTATTTCGGGAAAGTGAAATGTAACAGGAGGGATTCTGTGACTAGTCATGTTTCTTTTTTTCTTTTGTTTTTCGGAAAAGACCAGGTGTGCTTCTGCATGTAGGGATTTTTTTTATTTTTATGTTGCATTAAAATTTTATGACAACATTATATACCTGAAAACTTTTACCTCAATTTTTTTTTTTAATTTCTAAAGTGTTTTGTGATCCAGGGTGATCTAGTATTTTGTACATTCCTAAATAGAAAAGTTTGCTTTTTGCGATATGTGGTTTTTTAAACACTGTGTGTACATTGTTAACATTGGACAAAGGGTCCACCTTTTTTTTTTTACTGGTTGTGAAATATTTTTTTGACTTTTTTGTGTAATCTAGTCTTGTTAACTAAATAGTTATGAGTGATTTGATATCAAGTACTGTGATTGAATTGTGGATTTTGTTAGCTTACCATTTTAGATAGAGATTTACGATTTTGTAGTCTTTTATGACAATATTATATCATTGGCTATGATTATGTCACAAATTTTTCTCACTTATCTTGTAACTGAAACTGTATACTCACTCATCATGGGTTCAAACTTTAAAACAGAAATAGAGTAAATATTTAATATGTAAAAATTTTCTATTTACAAACCAATATTTTTTACTAAATAAATGTTATATCAGGAAAAAAAACCCACAGTTGTGAGTTATATGAGTATGAAGTTACTAAGATAATTTTTAGTAGTAGGATGAGACTACATCCTTCTCCAGAGAGAGACTTGATTGTTGAACAGTTTTGATTAAAAGTTATTTCTAAAAATAAAGTAGCTTTTCTTATTTTTTTAATTTAAAAAAAAAAAGGATGGTTGATTGGTAACATTTCTTAACAAAGTAAACTGAGAATAAGAAGCTTTCGTACTAAATATTTATTTTAATTGT
The DNA here is from genome assembly GCF_025612915.1 of Magallana angulata. NCBI lineage: Eukaryota > Metazoa > Mollusca > Bivalvia > Ostreida > Ostreidae > Magallana > Magallana angulata. The sequence goes on along the minus strand of NC_069112.1, from coordinate 12,308,940 downwards.
TGTGTATTTCTAAATTAAAGATATGACAGACAATAGTCTCTTGAAAGAAATCCTGGACTCCTTAACTGATGTCGACACTATCAATCTGTTTGCTGCAGCCAATGGTCTAACCGGTGACATTGAGGTCGAGAACCGAATAAAGGAACTTGAATGGAACGAACATATAGATCATTTATGGGAAGAGCTCCTCCTTGATCTGGAGCCTGCATCCAAGCGACCAAGACAATCGCCTGACAATGACCAGTCATCAACTAGCGTTCAGTTGGGCGGTGGGGATGATGATGAAGCAGAAAAACCTTATTTTATATGGAAAAAAGAAACTCGAACCTATAAAACGAAACTGGCCCGTGACACGACCTTCAAGGTAAAATTCAATGACCAATGGAGAGGAGATAAGTTAATTGATATTTATGACAAATTGCATGGCATGTTCGATGACGTATTGTCACAGGCTAGGGGTCACGATGCTGATTTAGGCAGAGTGGTGTTAAGTCATCCTAATTTAAACAACTCCATTGTCGTCCCATTACAATCGTGGGAAAAGCTCAATGCAGATACCGTGATGTCCGAGATTACAAAGGTGCTAAATTCGAACGAAACGATCCCCGTGGACGAACATTTACTCGTCACTGTAGGATCTATCGACTTGCCCAAGGGCGGGAGCTGGAGTGGAAATAAGTTACCGGTTACGTCACTGTTTGGGCCCAACAATTCCCTTCATAAGAAGAAATCCGTATTGTACGTTGAAAATGACAACAATCTCTGTTTACCCATTGCCATAGGTCTCTGTTTCATGAAAACCTGTAAAAAGGTTAATGCCGAGACGTGGTCTCGTTTGACCGGAAACGACTCTTGCGCCACAATGCAACACGTGATTGAACACCGAACCGTTCCCAAACACTATTACGGTAATCTACTCAAAAAATCGCGCAGGAAATGCCAGACAGATATGGCAATTTGGCTATGTAACAAAGCAGGCGTACCTTTTGACAGATACCTAGGGTTAAATGATATCGAACCTTTCGAAACCCTACTGAATGTGAATATCAATGTAGTGTCGTCTCGGGTAGGAAACAAATTCGTCCGGGTTGCAAAAGAGGACACAGAGAGAATAAGTCTTTATTTATATCATGTGGAAACAGAAAACGAGAAACATTGGCATGGTATTGGAAACATCCAGGGCTTTTTCAATGCTGCTTATTTTTGCCATACGTGTTTGAAACCTTACAAAACCAAAAGTGCACATTCTTGTGCGACTTCCTGTGACGTATGTCTACACGATAACTGTTCCGAGTCCGAATTGCAGGTAGGATGTCTATCCTGCGGTCGAGTCTGTCGTTCACTAGCCTGCTTCGAGAGACACAAAGTCGGTAAAATGGTGCACAAAAACAAGGTTCCCCCTGCATGTGAATTGTGGTATCAGTGTAAGAAATGTCGCGTTAAACTGGCAACGGCTAAACGCAACCCTCAGCTCCATGTATGCGGCGAGTGGCAGTGTTCCAGTTGTTCCGAATACCATGTAGGGACACATCTTTGTTATCAAAAGGCATACAATACGGATCCAGAAAAAGCGGAGAAGAAATTCATCTTTTACGATTTTGAGACTCGTCAGGATGACATTTTTGAATGCGATCAAGGCTATACCCCCTCTTGCATCAGATGTCGAGAATGTGCCAAGAAAGATCGGCAGTGTGCAAGCTGCAGATTGTGCCTAAATTGTAAAGATCCGTCTTGCGGACTACACCTTCATAAAGTCAATTTTACGGTATTACAGACTTCTTGCCCCTCGTGTGAAAAAAAAGAATTGAAAAAAGATTCAAAATGTAGCCACTGTGGTGCGCGCTGCGCAAGATGCTCTCAAATGAAAAAATCAAAATTCGTTCGCCCTCGCTGTCCAGATACTTGCGGTCACCGAGAACTGATCTTTTGCGGCGAAAACGCTGCACAGCAGTTTTGTGCCTACATTACTCAGCCACACGTTAAGAACACGATTTTAATCGCCCACAACGCCAAGAGTTTCGACTTGTATCCGATATTAGATGTACTCATTGACCGACATTCGATTCGACCAGATAAAATCATTTACAACGGATCCAAAATAATGTACATGCATATCGCCAAGAAACTCAATCTCACATTCTTGGATTCGTTAAATTTCCTTCCCATGAAATTAGCAAAGATTCCGGAAGCGTTTGGTCTAGAGGAACTTAGCAAGGGATACTTTCCTCATTTTTTTAATACGAAGGAACATCAAAATTACGTGGGTCCCTATCCTGCTCTAGAAGACTACGGATACAATTTCATGTCGTCGGGAGAGAGGAAAAAATTGGTCACGTGGCATGCAAGTAAGAGTTCGGAAATATTTAACTTTCAAGAAGAGATGTTAAAATACTGTCGCTCGGACGTTGACATCTTAAGAAGGGGTTGTATGGCGTTTCGAAATACTGTCCTTCAAGCCACGACGACAGAAACGTCAAACGTTCGACCCGATGGAACCATTTCTACGACCATCAAAGATGGTGTAGACCCCTTTGATTACGTAACCATCGCAAGTGTTTGCATGGGTATATATAAAACTTTATTTTTGAAACACAACACCGAAGTAGAAATCACAAAAGACCAGACGTCTACCTGGCATGCGTTGGACAAGTTTGAAGGGGTACAAGGGGTTCGGCTTGATGAAGATTGGATTGCGCTCAGTGACCTGGAAAAGGAGGAGAATACGGAAGTGGGAAAACAACGACTAACGAGTCCCATTGCGGTCGTACCTTCCCAAGGATATGTCAGCAAGGACAATTACAGTAAAATATCTATTCAATGGTTAGAATGGATCATGCAACGAAGTCGACAACGAGGTACACCTGTACACATCCGTCATGCTCTGAATGGAGGAGAATACCATGTACCAGACACCAATTATCGATGCTACGGTTTTGCCGAGAATCCTCAGGGGAAAGACACCATCTACGAATTCTATGGTAAAACATTTTACTGTGGAAAAATGTTGGTTCTGAATTTGCCCCTTCCTTTTCCCTAACGGAGGGGAGGGGGGGGGGGGGGCGGCGGCGGCGGCGAATCTGTTTTTAAAAACATGATTTATACATTTGTGTTTGTAGGTTGTGTGTACAATGGATGTCCGGATTGCTTCCAGCAGGACCGATCAGATGTCAAACACCCGGCGACAAACCAAACGTTGGACGAACTCTTCAAAATGACCAAAAAGCGAGAACGAGAACTCAAAGAGCGTGGATACAGGCTAGTCGTCGTATGGGAGCACCAGTTTCGATATCAACTGACAAAAAACACAGAATTGCAACACTTTGTCTCTACGTTGGATTTGCAAGACAGACTGGACCCTCGTGAAAGTTTTTTTGGCGGTCGCACAAATGCCATAAAACTACATTATAAAGCTCAAGAGGACGAAAAGATTCAGTATTACGATTTCACGAGTCTCTACCCTTGGACGAATAAATATTGTCGTTATCCCGTGGGTCACCCGACCATCATCACGGATGATTTTGAGGACATGTCAAGTTATTTCGGTCTTGCCAAAATCAAAGTTCTTCCTCCTAGTAATTTGTACCACCCCGTGCTTCCATATCGATCCCAAGGAAAACTGAAGTTTCCGTTGTGCCGAACGTGTGCGGACAATGAAAATCAGCATGATTGTGTCTGTTCTATAGAGGAAAGAGCTATTATAGGTACATGGTGTACCCCCGAAATCCAAATGGCATTGCAAAAAGGGTACAAAATTTTACAAATTTATGAAATCTATCATTTTGAGCAATCGTCCCAATATGACCCTTTGTCTGGTGAGGGGGGTTTGTTTGCAAACTACGTCAACACGTTCCTAAAAATCAAACAAGAGGCATCGGGATTTCCTCCCGAGTGTGACACTGAAGAGTCGAAACGGAATTACATTCGACGATATAAAGAAAATGAGGGTATAGATTTAGAGTATGAAAAAATTCAGACGAATCCAGGTCTGCGCTGTTTAGCCAAACTCTGCCTCAATAGTTTTTGGGGAAAGTTTGGTCAGAGGCTAAGCATGAAACAATCCTTGTTCTTTCACGAATCCGAAACTGATAAGTTTTTTCAAATTCTGTCAGATCCCACAAAAGTCCCTCACAATTTTCACATTGTTTCTAGGGACACTCTTCAATTTGAGTGGAGTAACCATCCCATGTTCATGCCCCCGGATTGCAAAACAAACATATTTCTAGCAAGTTTTACTACTGCACATGCGCGGCTGCGACTTTATAGTGTATTAGATAGATTAGGGGAAAACGTTTTGTATTTCGACACAGATAGTGTTATTTTCAAAACACAAAAGTCGGATGACTTGCATTATCTGCCTATTGGAAATTATTTAGGGGAATTAACCAACGAGATCAAACCAGAAGACGGTCACATAGTGGAATTCGTATCTGGGGGCCCCAAAAATTATGCCTATCGCACACTCTCGGGCAAGGAAGAATGTAAAGTTCGAGGGTTTACATTAAATTGGACCAACTCTAAAATGATCAATTTTGAAGCTATTAAATCATTAATTTGCACAGGGCAAGATAAACAAATCGAAATTATTAACCCATGTAAAATATCCAGGGACAGTCGGAAAAGAAAGTTGTTAAACCGGGTAGAAACCAAACATTATCAAATGGTATACACTAAAAGAAGAATTCTGCCCAATTTAGATACGCTGCCATTTGGATTTCATTGAAAGAAAAAGTATGAAAATAAAACTGCACAGTTTACCCGAATTTATTATGATATTCACATTTCAGTTCAATGTTTTTGATTACATCATTACAGTATATACAATAAAATGTTATCATAAAAGGAGTCTTTTTCTTTCTTTCAATTTAACACTCAGTACGTAAGCCAGGGAACTTGTTTCTTGCGTCGTTTCATGGTTAAACCAGGGGGTTTTCCTATTGTTTGAGTTCTGCTGACGTAACCACTCCCTGTCTGTGAGGTGTCGTTGATTGATTCACTCGGTGTTGTATCGGTTAATGTCTTTTCAGGCATTTGTTTTTCATCCTTACTGTCATTCATTGTGTCTGGTTTAACAGGCTCTTCTTTGTCCTCGATTTTTTTAAGAAGATGTTCGTATTTTAATTTAGGTACTAGTATCATTTCTCTCGCCATATTTGTCGATATGATGTACAATAGGTTTCAATAACAGCGAAACTAATGGTAGATGTTTCAATAAAATCCCACGTTTCGTTTTCGTACTGACTTCTCTTGATCCAAGGGACCGAATGTACGATTGGTAAGGTTTCAATTTATTTATATCGTTCTTTGTGAGAGGAAATGTTCCCGTGTAGATATTTAGGGCTATTTCACAGATAACATCGTATTGTTCACTGGTCAAAGACTTTACAATCATTTTCTGTTGAGAACTGTTTGTACTTAGCATAAAGCGTATAAATGCTTTCTGCTTCCGTATTCTTCGATTCATTTTTGCAATATGAGCAAAAATGATCAAGTGTATGTATTTATAGGGGTTGGTAAATAACCATGTCCTCTCCAGGCAAAATATGAGATCGCAGTTGATATTCTTTGTTCTGGGTAGGTTCTAAACACACATGCAAATAGCCAAAATTTGGACGTGTTGCAGCTTCGTATGCTGCTTTGAAAAATGGTACACATCCTGGTAATATTTGTGATCCGAAGGTGATGATCTGGCGAGAATCACGGTAATTCTTGAATAAAATCACATTTAGACAGTTCAAGGATATGGTCCTGGCATATTTACCAGGAGGGTACAAATTTTGAGATAGCATCACGGTGGTAACGTTACGGTGATGAGACGTCACAGTAAATAGATGTACACAATCTTGAGATTGCGCAACTTGCAGCATAAGATCGTCTAATACCACTATCGTGTGGTTTACACCCTCTGTATACTGCTCTATGTCTTCCTTGGAGGGTAACCCTTGATGAAGAATAAATCTCGGTATGTTTGCCATCATTTCGTCAAACATGGGTTGATATTCAGAATAAGCATAGATGATTTTATCTACAGAAGTGGAAAACATGCCATCTGCATTTTGCAAGAGTCGTTTAGTGAAATGTGTCTTTCCACTTTGTGTACTACCACAAATTAAAATTGTGGTGGGTGCTGAAAATGGTAGTAAGGATTTTGTTTTCCACCATTCGCTCTGTGTTGCCATGTTTCCCTTTCCTCTACTGATTCTCTAATGAACTGAACGAATATTTATAAGAACTCATCCATGTCGTATATAATGTTTATTGAAACAAGAATTCATGTATGAAACTATGTACAAAATCATCATTTAATTGAATGCTTTTAGAAAATAAAGTATAAACACGTGGCAAAGACATTTTAAGACACAATCTAGATATTAAAAACACAAGTACGTAAAGCCCACACAAATCTGAATAGGAAGGTTGAAGTCGTTTACATTTAAAGTTACAGTATTCACTATTCTTATAAATAAAGTTCTCAATCTCTTGGTAATTCCCAGGTGGTTTCCCTAGACTATCGAAAAAGTCGGCCTCCGAGGAACTGTGTATGATTACAGCGACCCAATGCTCTCCTGGAAATGGCAAAGGTTGCGTATTGATGATGAAGGCACAAGGGTAATGCGTCACGACTTCCGGTAAAGTATTACTGGCATATACTCCTTTTACAAATCGTTTTAGGACAGGTTCATTGTGCACGAAATCGAGGAGCTGTTTTGAATTCATGGTTGAATGTAATTGATGTCCCGGGACTTGTCCACTTCTAGTAGAGAGGAAAAGGTGGCAAACACCAAAACGTTGGCAGCTTTTGCTGTTGCTTGTTTGAACTTGAGTTCGAGTCTGGTGTTTCCTCTTCGAATCAGGTTTAAATATTCTTCACCAAAACCACATGGATCTATGGTAAAGACGAACAGAGAATATCCACTTCCAAAGTTGTCTCGAGTAATTACTAGACCGGCGTCTTGACTCCATTTTCCAGAGGCCTCAAACAGTCGAGCATATGCTGATGAATATTGCCCTGTCGTGAATTCTGTTTTTAAGGGTCTTCCTGGGACGCTTTCTCCGTTTACGTATATTCCTACATCCGTTACACCAAAATGCTCGAAATTGAACGGATTGGTTGTGTAATCCCCATTTACAGCTTTCTGATCTACCAATCCTACAACGATGCGGTCGGGTACTGCCTGAGGAAAAATGTTGTCCCAGTAAAATTCAGTAGATCCTTTAGGAATGGTGTTCATTTTTAATTCATTTCTTGCGATGGTGTATTTTACAGGGGTAGATTCTATCTGCTTGCTGTGATTCAATAGAACACCAGGATCGACTCGCACTTTGGCCACTTTGTATACAACATCTAGTAATTCTACTTTGTAAGCCGGAGAGTCCTGTGTCGACATTATTAGAAAAGGTGCACTAGATCTAAAAAGCTTGATGTAGATATCTACACCATTGATCAGGTATTTGTCGATGTCAAAAATATCTTCCATCAGGTTACCCTCCAGTTCAAATACTTTACTTTCCTGTGTATAGCCATAGCGCAGGACTAGTCCAGCATTGCCACCATTGTAGGCGTTCGCGTCACCCAAATTTCCATCGTCCTTAAAAAACAACTGGGACTGCTTTTGGGAGGATAATTCCTCTCTTCCACCAAACAAGACTGTTTTCAGGTATGCCTTCCAAGGATAATTATTCGTATTAAAGGAAACCAACTTATTATTTAAGTAGACATCCATCTGAGAAAACATGCTTTGCAATGGTAGATTCACAATTCCAGTCTTCTCATCGGTCGCTAATGAGGAGCCATCCGCTTTTAAAATTCTGGCTTTTACATACAATCGACTTCTTTTTAAATCGATATATTCCGCTCCCGATCCAGATACAACTATTTCTATGGGGGTATCTGACACTCCAATACTGGAAATCGGTCTGGCTTCAGTAAAATACACTTTTTCGACTGCTACTTGATTAGTGGGTGATGCAAAGAGAGAAAGTTCCATTGGTTGGGCTATGTCTTTATTATCACTGCTTAAGAAGGCCATCTTCACTGCTTAAAAACGTTCTTGTATCTATCGATCTTAAAGAGTTTTTTTGGCTTTTGTGATGCCTTTTTTCCTCCAGATGTATGTCGCTTTTTAGATCTTCCGTTTGTTTTCTTTTTCGAGACTGGTTTTTTCTTCACAAGATTGATTTTCTTGTCCTTCCGCCTCTTGTGCGATGTTGACGTCTTCAATTTTTTAGTAGGAATGACAGAGGAGTGCTGCGATGGTCTTTTTATACCATTGGTGACCTTGATAAAGGGAACGCCTTCTTGTACGTCTTTAACATGTTCTGATTTGGCTCTCTCTTCCACCGCAGCCATAGGTGTCACTTGAGGAATAGGGTTAACGGGTTCTAACAGTGAATGAGGTCTAATGGGAATTACGTAAGATTTTTGTTTTCTCATACCCCTTCCAATCTGTTTGGGTTTATATTTGTACGGATTGAACTTTTTCTCTGCCATGTTTTTATAAAAAGCTTCCCAGATTTTAGGGTCACTAATGTACGTCTGACTATTCATTATAAAACGTAAGGGAATTTCTTAAAGTGAAGTGTAGCGCTCACCGGTCCGTCTAAGAATGACACTAAGTTGCCTGCTCTGTCCGTTATATATATACAGATTTGTTGTAATTGACCAATCTTTACGGGAAGGTAATAAGGTAACGTGTAGATGATGTTGTTTTCCTGTTTTTCTCCAAGAAAAACTCGTCGTAAGAGGGGTACGTCCTTGCCACCAACAATGGTTTCCTCACATATGTCACAGCATATGTACACATCGGAAGTTTTCTTAGATGGATCCCAGCTCTCTGTAGTAAATTCTGTTAAAGCAACTGTCCAGTATCCATCCAATTGAATTTGTTTATTCAAGTGAACTCGAAAACAATTGGGTTTATTGTCAAAATATTCGGAGCTGTCTGTGGACGTCAACACCATTCGTAGACTCATCCTGACTGATACCGAATATTGAAAGTCAACTGCTTTTAAGTTTTTTCCAGGGAACTTTCCGGAATCCAGGAATTGAATTTAGTAGGCCATCCGTCCCATTTTACAAGCACTTCCTTTTTATCGCCACGCTTTCTTCTTTTCAGTACCCTTTCAACTCTGTACAAAACATCACTTGACTTTACGACTTTTTGAAGTTCTGATTGATAAAATGTACCCTCAATTTGTTCATCAGTTAAATCCTTCACCTTATACACAGGGATTCCGTCTCTTTTGTATCTCTGGGTCACTTTAAAATACTCCTCTGTCCTTTTTTGTTGATAATCTCTTTGGAAAGGATGTTTCAGTTGTGAGATGCGTACATTGTCTCCAATTTTGTATTTAAACTTAGGCTTGTTTCTTAATTTTGTATCCATTGACTTCAACGGGGTTTTCATACTGACTTTCGCCTTAGGTCTTTGTTTTCTGGTTGTGAGATAAGTAACTAGTCTTATTTCATCCGCATTTTCCTTATTGACAGTTGAAGGTGCTCGTTCTCCTAACGATCTGTGAGGTCTTTGGTTATAACTACTCACTAAATCTTGTAAAACATCAACATATCGATAAGTTCTGTTTTTAAGAAAATAACGGTACATCAGGTTTTTCATTGTCCTGATAACTCTCTCCGCATAATTTGCTTTAGTTTCATTTTGAGTGTATATGGTGTGAATTCCCTCTTTTTTAAAAAACGCTTTCACCCAGCGATTTTTAAATTCGCTTCCTTTGTCTGTTCTAATCGTATTTGGTTTGCGTCCACTTTGAAAAACCAATTTAAAACCATCAGTTATACTTTGATGTTGTTTATTTTTCAGTGGTATTAAGAACAGAAAGCGACTAAATATATCGATTAACACTAGCAAAAATTTATATCCGTCATTATGGGAAGAAATGTTGCTAACGTCAGCTAAATCTCCGTCCCACATCGAGTCAATGGTGTCCACCACGACCCTTGAACGAGGAAATGTGCGTCGGATAGGTTTCATTAAACTGTAAGGGTCTTCATTGTTTAAAAACTGTCTTATCCTCACTCTTCCAATTTTATATTTTCCCTCCTTTTTTACAGCTTGGTAAAGTTTTTCTGGTCCTGCAAATGCCCCGGGATTTCCAGGAGTATAATATATTTTTTTTAGATAGTCTGTGTTCTTTGCCATCCTGAGTCATACTGATTAATTCTTGTTTTTAGCTAGTATTTAATAATAAAATGAAAACAGGAGTCATTTATAAATATACAATATATATGATTTTATTCAGAGGGTCAATAATTGTTTGCACAAATACGATTGTACTCGCGAATATGTTATTAAAACAATATTTTCATAGATACACATCATACAATATCATTGGTTTAGTCAGTGTCACATTCGATTATCAATGTTTCTTGTGAGTCACCGTCATTGCATTCCATGGACGTATTAACTTCCTGAGGTTCGTATCCGAAGGGAGTGCATTCTGGGCAATTTAACATCCCAAGCTGGTTTTGATGTGATTCACTGAATGCGCACAGATCTGTATCATTTAGCTCTGGGACACATTCTCTTAATTCCTGGGTAGCTTGAAGCAATCTACTCAGTTTTTGTCTGTTTAGGGTCACACCCTTTCTTGTTGGTACCGGTTTGACAGCATCTTCTGGCTTCCAAAAGTGTCTGATGTCCACTGTTGAATATCCAGGGTTAATGGAGACGTACACTCCACCTCCAATGTGCCACTTCATTTCACAATTGTTCTCTTTGTTCTGCATACATCTTTCTATATCCGGGAGCAGAGATTCAAACATCACCCATCGAGGAAGTGAAAACGTAACCCCTTTCTTTGTTGCGATATAGCGACCGTTGGACTCGTGAAGTGACGAATGTGAATATTGATCTTATTTTTGAAAGGAACGGCTGTCAGGAAAATGTCACTGAAGTCATCCAGGCTGATTCTGCATCGTTCCTCTTGAGATTTTTGTCGTTCTGTACGGTAGGTCTTTGGCTGGTTGACACCAACAGATGTTTCTGTCGTATCGTGAACTAGTGATCTGGCCATGGCTAACTTTTTGTCGTATTCAGATACAGTATTATCTTCAGGTAAAAGAAGCTTAAACAAGTCTCTTTGATTGGCTTTCAGGAGTGCCATCCTGAGACCTGTAAAAGCTCTCGGACCTCTCCGTAGAATGATGCTTAATAGTTTTCTATTTCGATCATAGCTGGTTTTTTCAGCTTCAATCTGCTGCCGCATTTCATCGGTAATAATGTTGGAAGCAAATAGATGTCCGGCAACCGATGAGGTCGTTATGTTTTGCACTAAAGTAGAGTAGTTCGCCTTGATAATGTCTTGGTGCCTTTTCTCCATATTTTGTTTTATAAAGAGAGAGAGAGAGAGAGAGAGAGAGAGAGAGAGAGATGTTGGTTCTTCTAAGTGTAGCTTAGATCTGATGAAAGTCACATAAAAATGCGACGTTTTTATACCAAAAATAACACGTGATTTAATTGACCGCAGACATAAATTTTGCGTGATAAAAAATGACCCTAGACATTTTTTGACTGCAGACATTTTTAATAGTAAAGTCCTGATTCTAGACTTAATCAACAGTATACATCTTTAATTAAAATGACCCCAGACATTTTTGACTGCAGACTTTTGTTAATAGTAAAACCCCGATGCTAGACTATATTGGTCGTATTCAACTTATATTCGATTAGTTTTTTACGTAGTACTGGTGCTAGAGATTCTTCGGCCTTTTCAATTCTTCTCTTAAAATGGGCTCTGTCTATTGCATATTGCATCCATATTCCTTTTCTGTCTTCTAATGGAATCAAATATGTGCACACATTATCATCAAATTTGATTTTCTTTTCCATCGTTAATATTATACTTAGTTCAATTATCTTCAACAATATTTACAGCACTTGACTTCCCAACGACTTTGAAAGAGAGATCTCAGTTCATACAAGTACCATTCTTTTTTCTCAACCTGATCTCGTGATCGCCATATTCCATCTGGACATAAGAACTCCATCGTACCATTGTTATAACTTTCATCAATTGACTTTGAAAGAGCATGTTCCATTATTTCTTTAGGTACACGGTCAGCCATGGTGATTTTAAGGACCTCTGCAAAGTCGGTCATTTCTTTCAAAGACTCTTTTTCAAAACCATCTGCACGCAAACAAAATGTAGACATTTTTGTGGGATCCTTTCTGGATTCCAGGGCCAATCTCACGAGACAATGTTTCTCATGTACCATTTTGTTCTTAAATAGTACTGTTTTTTACAAAAATCACAAGTTATAGAGTTCTCATTATTCGATATATATTCATCAATCAGTTTTTTAACAGCAGCTCCATTTTGCAAGAAATTTCTAAGATTTTTTTCTGTTTGTGTTAAATCGTTTTCATTTGTCATGTATTCTTCCATTATTGTTTATTTTAGATGTTTAATAATACAACTCTCTTATATAGACGGATTCTGATCCCAGAATTTATAGGATGGGTGGCCCCAGACGCTGATGGGTGACCCCAGACTGCTTTATGGGATGGGTGACCCCAGACGGATTTATCACGCTGATGGGTGACCCCAGACTGCTTTATGGGATGGGTGACCCTAGACGATTTTTGACCCCAGACAGGTTCATGGTTGTAAGGTCATTGACCCACACTGATGGGATGGGTCGTGACGTCACTGACCCCACACTGACCGCAGACTATATACCTTACTACTTATCGCACAGTTCTTGACACACATGTAGTTTATTATATAAACGTATTGTCCATTGGAAATAAGTCATTGGAAGCCACGATAATGTACGTTAATGATTCTGCTGCAACGCTTCCGTTTGAAATTGACAAGTCCTTCGATATTTGGTAACCACGGCTATAGTATGGAGATAGATTAAGTAATACAAAACATTGAATGAACCTGACGATATGCGAAAAAAAATATACACCATTAAATAAAACACTTAAAACGTTTGAACGACAATGTAGGAGAAATGCAAAAATAAGAGGCATTATATAAATTAAACGCAATATATATGCAAAGAAAAGTTTTATTAGCGGTTGTAAATGTTCAAACACAATATTCTATTTTCTTCGACAAACTTGGGTATATGGAGTTATTTGATGGTTTGTGGAGACATGAAGCGTCACAAATGTTCAGATTAGTCAAGTAACCTTAGTGGATCAACCGTGGTGACAACATAAATTGAGTTAAGAAATTTTTTCCTAGAATATAAGCCTGATATGTATTTATTGATACAGTAGCTGGAGGTGAAATTGGAACGGAAAAAGAGTTATGATGGACTTTGAAATCACCCCAGTCAATAGGTAAAGTAGGTCGAATGTAACCAGACACACTGACTGTGTCTAAATATACTGTGCCTGTAAAATGACAATCTACTGTACATGAAGATGGTAGGGCCATTACTTTACATAAAAGGGTCCTAGAAGGAGTGTTGAACTCGAGATAGATTGCAGATTTTGTTTTACGTTTATATGATCTGTAGATAAGGAAGGCAAGAATAACGACAATGATAACAACAAGAATATGTGTAGAGTAGCATGCATGATCTGTAATTGGTACAGAAATGCTAGGTGTTTCGGTAGTAGTTATTTCAGAGGGGATGGTGAAATGAAACGATGGCAAATCAACAGGTAGTGCATGAGATGGTTTGGCAGCTAAAACCAGTGGTATTACAACAAAACGAAGTTTATAGAAGAGGTATACGGAGAAGAAATGGAGTAAGGTTGACAAAACTAAAGCTGTTATAGAAAAAATCATTTGGTTAGTAAGGACTGTCTCAGGAAATAGGTTGTCGTCCAATGTTGTATCGGAAAGTTGCTTAAATATAATTTGATCCTTTTTCGTAAGTTGGATTGCTTTTCGTAAATTAAGATGAAGCTTTTGATCATTGGCAACTGATGACGAAAATTTGTGGTCAACAATTTTAAATTGAGGAAGAGTTGCATTAACAGGCTTAGGAAACGTTGAATTGGCGGTAATAGTTTATAAAACATTAAAGGAAAAATAATTATGAAGAAGGGCTATGTTAACAGGATATATAGCAGTTAGATTTGAAGGTGAAGAGTGACATGCATGTGAACCACGAATAATCGTTTCTGAGGACGATTTAACTCTACAGTGACACGGAATGTTGATAATACAGAAGGAGCAACGAGGAAGTTCTTTGTATGATGCTTTACACTGTAAAGATAATTTGGAAGCGTTGTATAATAAAATATGTGAATCATTGAGTGGGCGAATGCTAGTAAAGTTTTGGTCTAGAAGCAAACGAAAATTGCATTCAACTTGAATTGTGTGTCTGTCATCTAAATAAAGACCGGAAACACAATTAAGCTGTGAAATAGATTTGTAAATTAAACTTTCCGAAAGCAGGTAATGATGATGGAAGAAATTTGCTGAATTAATATGGTTTTGTGTTAAGGTTGTGAATGGGGAGTTGTCATGTGGAATAGCAAAGTGTGATGGTAAGTTAAGGAGTTGTGACGCATGGGATGAGTTATTGATTGGAAAAGGAAATGATAATATTTTGAATAATTTCATTGGTTTCCTAAAACTTTAAATAGGAAAGTTTACTGTTGTGAAAATGGTTTCACCATGTCTTAAAACAAATTGCCTTGGTGTAATAAAAATCCACATGTTTCTCGACCTAATAAAATGGACTGTTCGAAGCAATTAACAGTTCCTGAACATTATTAATAACATTTTGAAGAATTGCTACTTGAATTAAAGAAAGAGAAATTGAGTTTTGAAACAAAGACAGTACTCCAAAATAAAATATATTAAGGCGTTCTTCTAAATTTGCTGAATATCTAAGTTGTCTAGATAGTAATGATGTTAAAATGAACTGCATTTGTTCTACCTCTATAATAGATGAGTTAAATTGTTGGTGTAATAATTGTATTTCCTGATGGTTTGTACCCACGGCTTTAAATGCATTATTAAGCCGTTGATCAGCTGATGTTAGGAAAGATGAGAAGTGTTCCATTTGGTGTTCAAAAGCTGTGGGCATAAGGTTATATTGTCGTTGGATTCTTTGTATTGATCTCTTCAAGTTGTTTACGTCATCAACAGTTGCTGTGCCGAAAAGAGTTTTGGAAAGTCCGCCGAAGAAGGGGAGAAATGATCTTTTTCGTCTAGATGGTTTTGGAGCGCCGTGTTCCGGAAGAAGTTGTTTAATGTTTAATATGCTTGTTGCTATCCCTTTAAGGGAATCCAAATGAATGTCGTAGGTGGTGTTTACGGACTTGGCAAATTAGTTATGTTGGTATGTGGCTTTCCTTGGACGATTAAGTCTGACAGAGGCAAGTAAAATGTATGCTTCCAATTTTGTATTGGAGTAATTTCCCCGTGTTGTTCAAAGATGACACCATAGTTAATCCTATTAACACCCTGATCTGCTTATGTTACTGTTACTGTCATCCATAAACAAAACAACACTCAGTTGAACATGTTGCCTACAAAGAGAATGAGGAGTTTTGAGAAAGGATGCCAAAGTAAGAATGAATGAATTGTATACGAAAAACCAGTACTGCGCAATACTGATGTAAAATGTTTGACGTATAAAATAAAGACATTCTGAAAAGATCTAGAAAGATAAAATTTTGATGGTAGGCAAATGTAACTTTGAGAAGTTTTAGGGGCGATCTAAAGTACCAGAGAAGTTATAAAGTACGTGAAGAAGGGAAACTAATAAGATTTGAAGAATTTTCGTTTACGTCTTTTCCCAGCCTTTGTGTGTGTTTTATAGAAATTTTGAAGAGGGAGAGGTGGTATTTGTTCCTGTGGCTCCCATGTGGTCTCGCGATAACCGACCCATTTAACGTTGACATATGTTTTTTCATTCATTTGTTTTTTTCGTAATAGATTTTCTATTTCGTAAAATTCTTGAATTGTTGATCTTGTTCGTGGCGAGGTGGTAATTGTTGAATTTGAATATTCCCTTTTTTCGTGTTTTTTTTCTATTTTAAAAACGTATATACAGTATAACTTATCTACAAATTTAAAACATAACATTATTAAAATCGCATTGGATATGAATAAAATATTCACAAATTATACAAGGTAAGTGATATATAAAAATATAAACAAAATATATACACGGAGCGTAAAATTCTGTAACAGAAATCCAATCAACGGAATGAGTTGGCAAATGCGATGTCCACCTTACTGAAAAAAATCCTCTTTATTTTCCATTAGAGATAGATTAAGCTTGTGTATGTCAGTTGAAGCGGTTGCAAATTCCCTGTTAAAAACACCATTGTTGGTTGGATTGTAAATTCTAAAATAGGCTCCGTAGAGCTACACGTACAAAATCTGAGAAATTTCTCAAGATTGATCTGGGGTCGTCTGCCTGCTGTAATTATCCCCCCGCGTGACTTGAGGGTATATAGCATCCCTGCTGTGCGCGTGTGTATTTATGTATGTAATTTACATATATTAATTTTTTTTTAATTCAATAGGTTTAATAATTATTTCAACGGTTAATTTAATACTTTAATGTGTTTAAGACAGTATATAAATATATATTAAGAGGAGTCAACAATGGACTGCCACAATTTGCATACAGCCAATGCATTTCGTGACAGACAGGTGACAATCATGAATCACTGGGCAATGTAGTACCGCTTCAAAATGTAAGGAAGTAAGTATTTATTATAGTGACATGTGTTGCAGATAATTTGTGTTTTAACTATTTTATCGCCCTAAAACATATTTTAAAAAATAGCCCCTTTTTATACAACAGATAACAGAACATCTACCATGATTTTGGTAATTAGAAAACAAGAATGACCAAATATGATACATCTTGATTAGTGAGAATAGCTTAGATTTTTAACAATTGATCTATTTACCACAAATAAAGATTTATATATCCAATGTTTCTGTTTTTCCTGGTTAAGAAATAGATTATATAAGCGTACATATATCAACGACTAAGACTAGTGCATGTAATATTAAAAGATAAATTCCCAAATTTATTTTATTGCTAAATTATTTTTACACCGCCCTTTGCATGCTCTGATCCAGAATTTTTTTCCACTGAAAGGGGGGGGGGGGGGGGGGTGACTGACCTCCTCTGTGTCTGACGAATGGAAGCAGGTTACTCTCTAAAATCTGTTGGTATCGGTCAGAGTTCATTATGCCAGTAAAGATGCAGATTGGATTTTTCCCTTTGTAAGATATCCCTGCCCAGACATTCACCTAAAAATATTACAAAGCAGTTTAACAAACCAATCATTGAGAGTATGTATATGTGCTATGTGAGTGTTTGTTTGTTGTCTTGCTTTCTACTTTGTTTCATAATTGTAGTTCTAAGGTTTCACACCATTAAAATAATACTTGAACTTATTTTTAAAATCAAAAATACTTATTTTGAATAAACAATTACTAAGCCTGGAGGCTTAACATTTTTTTTAAAAGTAAACGTAACTGTGAAGAAAACAAATTAATAAATATTGGAATAATGTGTCAGCTCTCTACTCACCCTATATCCATGTTTTGGCCTGGATCGCTTCCTGGTCTCCATCTCTATCCCTGATCGAGACTGGTGGAAGAACAAGTTTCCATGGGAGCACATCGCCACCGATGTCTCGTCAGCGAACACAACGTTCCTAAAGTTGGCCTTGTTCTTTATGGCGTTGCATGCCCATTCCATTCTAGCCTAAGAATTCCAATTTGACATAATATAAACTAATTGATTGTCCCTATTCCATTAAGTTTATATTAAACCTAAATGTTTATAATAGGCTCAGTGCATCAAGACTTTGAAGCTATAAAACAATCTCTAATATCCTATTATACATTATGCAGGGGTTGTATGCAACTACAAAATTTTGGAGAAAAAAATACAACATTCAATACCAATCAAATAAAACACACACTTGATGTCATTGTCAATGTTATTTATATTATATGTTTTTTTTTTTTGTTTTTTTTTTTTGTTTTTTTTTTTTTACACTTTTCTGTTTTTGTGGCTGATTTGCTGGCAGTATTTTCCTGTGTTGCTGCTCCATCCCAACTCACGTCTAACCTTCCTTACACAGGATAATGACACACTTAGACGAAACAAGTCCTTCAGTTTTCGCTGACTATCACAAGCTGTCAATTCATTGTTCTGTGTTAACCACATTTTGATAAATCGTCTGTGAATGGCGAGAATCTTCCGTGCACTGCTTGTCACCAGTTTCCTTCTTCTCACTAAGCTCCCGTGTCTCAAAAATCAATGAATCGCTTGTCTGGAAACGGTGCACCCTAGATGCGATCGTAAATGTTTACAGATTTCTAATACTCCACGTCCCTCTTCACGATACTTCAGAATTTGTGCTTTCACGTCTAACCGCATCGGCGCCATCTTTGAAAATGAACGTTCATCGAGCGCGGGATGCCAACATCATTTTGTTTTGCGAGCTCGATCGTAAAAAAAAGTATTTACATTTATAGATTATCATATTTACGATAAATAACTAAAAAATTATATTTATTATAAAATTGATGAACAATTAATAAATATATTGGCAGTTTCGTTTTCTTAAATAAATATTCCGAATTTTTAATCTCGTAGGATAGGATGGATAGACTAGAATCAATAAATAGAATATAATACTGCATACAGGATAAATGATACAGGATAGGATAGGGCTTAAACTGTAAACTTTATGGATAGCGGCACTGTAACTACTCACCCACTCGCAAATGTGAGTAATTTTTACTGTGGACGACTATTTCTCAAATAATTAGTTGCCCACAATTAAATCGGCACTTATCCGGAATCAACCGTCGTTGGTTTTTCTTTTACTAAACTCACTTTCCTTTTTCATTATTTCTGTTTAAAGAACCGTTTAGAAGACTCAGATTAATCTGTGTCGGTAATAGTTATTAATCGTCAGCATGTGGAATTACATTCAAGGAGTTAAAAATCCTGCGGAAAACGTAGAGCGAAAAGCAGAACGAAAAGAGTACTTTGAGGATTATGAGAGAAAAAGAGCTAGAACAATCTCACTGAAATGGACGGACAATCGGCCCTGGCTTGTTTGCACAACCAACGGTATGACTTGCGCATGGTGTTCCAAACATGGAACGAATATAGAAAACAATATAGAATATAGAAAACATGAAACCAAGTTTTATAACTGGCTGCAAATCGTATTAAATTGATGCAATTACAAAACATGAAGAATCTAAAATAAACTTAAGATCTAGAGAAATTAAAGCCCAGTTGCAAAAGCCTATTAAAAATCAGATGCAGCAAAAGTATTGTGTTCATCAAACAAAAGCAATACAGAAAAATTGTTCAAGACATGTCATGCTCTCGTCTTAAAAAATCGACCTATATCAGATTTTCTCCAAAACCATGATGCTTACATGCACATGTCTTGCTGGAACAAATAGCCGCCGATGTTCACTGACGGCGTCGGCACTTCTATTCGACCAAGTTGTTGCTGCAGAGACAGGATGCTCATGCTCATTAGGGACAGAAGTCAATAACTCGGCCGCCTGACTAAGCAGTCTCGACGCTTGTCTTATCACATCCTTCGCTTTACCCGCGGCCAACCGAGGCTTTCGCCCTTTTTTACGTAGAACACAATAATCGATGACGCATATTGCTTCCCTAAAAGCGCCACCTGGCGTTTATTTGTGCGTCCGCTTGTTTCATTTTGATGTATGTTCGTTTTACATTTATGTCTGTTGGTTTTACTTCTTTAATTTGATTTGTATTTAGATACCTTTGGTTGATTTTATGTAATATTTTTTTTGCAAAGAAGACTGTTAGTTTTGCACTTTTGGTCATTGATAATATTATTTTAGATTGATGAATTCAGTTTATCGTTGATTTTGTAAAATTGTATTTTAAGCCCTTTCCGCTGCCCATATTGTAGACCTTGTATTGCAGAAATTAGAAGCATTGGGGATGGACAAATATTTCATATCTTTCCTGACATTAGTAGAAGAAGGCACATTTCCTCTCAACAATTTATCTTTCCTTTTGTTTTTGGAAACGGTGCGGTTCTTTTCAAATTAATGCACAACTAAGATGAGGTACTTTCCTGAAAGAAAACGAGTCATTGCACTGGTCCGTAAGCGGAACTTTGTGTTTCTCGTCTGGATATGAAAAATACAAACTCACTATTTTTTCTTCAGTCTTGTTAACATTAGCAACGACAAACAATCTAGATTCAGATGACAGTGAGGTACTTGAAGAATATTTGCTGTCAAATTCGTTCAAAATCTCTTTCTCACAAGACAACAAAACTGTGTTAGACATCAAACTTTTGGTTCCAAACATGTGAATCAAAATGCTCATTTTGTTTTGCACAGTTTAGCTAGAACTTTTGCATTTTGATATTAATCGTGTTACTTTTAACTTTACTTTGTTGTCCATATTTGTTCAACATCTTCATACATGCTCTAAAATTTCTTCAAGATGTTATTTGAACGGGACAACAGAACTTTGTTTTGCATACTATTGCTTAAACTGCAGTTTAGTATTGTTCATGTTAACGAGGCCGAGTACAGAACGAGTACACACGCTTTCGCGCAGCGTTTCATTTGTATTGTGACGTCATCTTTTTGCTTGGTTGACGCCATGGCGTGATAGTTTCAACTGCAGATATTCAGCGAAATTTGTTGAAAATAGCTCGTTTGATGCGTAAAATTAATGTTATATTGTGATATAAACATAAATGTCTCGAAGTATAAGCTGTATTTGGGCTCAGGTCGAAAACTTGAAGAGGATTCAGCAAACCTAGCCCCCTGTGACGTTTTCTTTACCCGCGTATATATTTAGCTTATTTCATATATTTCAAGACAGTAACCATGTATTTTATATTAATGACCCTTAAAATGTGATGTTATATATTTTTTATTACTTAAATATAATGTTTTGATAATACTACATAGATCACCTTTTCCGCCTTTGTCAAATAAAAAATAGCCATTTCTGACAAATCTGGGAAATTGGGCATACAAAAAATAACTTTTATAAGACCCCTGGAACAAACCAGGAGGTAAACGGTTTTTTTATTTATCCATTCAATGCCTTTTGGCAATAACTTTAATATGTAGAACAGAAAAAAGAAATCCCTAGGGCAGAAGTTTAAAAAAAATGTAAAAAATGTGCAAAATTGATACATTTCAAGCAAAATCCCATAGGGTCCTATGTTAAAGATTAACAAACTTTGAGATGACCCCCCTAAACAAACGGTGTGGTAAATGTCTTATTTTTGTAATCTTAAAATGATAATTATATCAGTAGAAATTTATGTAAAAAATTTCATCCAAAAATCTAGGGCAGAACAAATTAGACCCGGCCTCGTTAAATTATGACATAACTTTGTTGTTCCTTATCTATCCAACAACTTCATATTTGTTGTCAAATTCACTCAATTTATCATTTACACAGGACAGCAAAACTGTTGGACATCAAACTATTAATGTAGAATCTGTAACTCAAATTGCTTTATTTGTTTTCATTATATTACTAGAACTGTCCATTTTGGTATTATTCATGTGAAATTGTTTTTATATTTCTTTTTTTCCTTATCTGTATGGCAATTATTTTTATGTTTCATAACTCATAATTAAGTGTTCATTTTTTTTGTTCTTTATCACACATTTCATCTGTTGTTCTTTTATTTTTTATTTGGCACGTAACATTTCCTATTTCATTTTTATTTATTTACATTTCTACTTATGTAAAATATACCTTTTTATATTACATGCAAGATGCATATTCAATTAATGATCTTCTCATATTATTCATACAGTACACAAACATGCTGATATAATAAATCAAAGTACTGAAAGTACTGTTAGACGGTGGCGTCGTTTGAAAGTGGCATATTACATGTAACAATGAGTGATGTATGATAATTATTTTTGTCGAAAACCGCGGCCAGTATCGCATACATGTACTTATACTTAACGCTTACTCGCACAACTGGTCGTGAGTTTCTTACATGGATAATTCTGTGGAAATCGTAGCTGTGATCTCACTCTACACTTTACAAATGTTGTGTCTCTTGGTCGTCATCTTTTGGGAATAACCCAAAGATTTATCACAGGAGTCTTTGTCGTATAGAAATTTGTATCTATATTTTGTATCAATATGTTTGTATCTATATCAGTTGACATTAAAACCCCGTTTGAATGGTTGCCACCACATATTGAATGAATAAATCAAATCCAAAGCGATTTCATCACATTACGCCCAATTATTTGATTGTTTGAAGAAGGGGGACTTTTGGTTTTTTCCATTTTGACCTTTGGGTTGACCCCGCAAAGGGGAACAACTTTTGAAAAGTGTGGATTGGACTATTGTGCTTTAAATATATTGTAGATTTCTCAAAGTAACGAGAACAAATAAAGCTTTGGTATGATAAAATACTTATTTTTACTAACTAATTGGGCATACATATAGTATGTTAATTGTCCCTTTCGGCAGCATTTTCCCTCATTTTCTTCACGGGGAAAAAGTTGCAGTCTTGTGGATCATCACATTTGCTTTTTTTTCCTCATAGTCAGTTAATACATTTAGGTGTAAAGAAAACGGAATGGGTTTACAAGAACCTGTTTGATAAAACTGGTATTGCTTGTGGAATGCACGTCATCATGAAACAGAAGAGTAAATCAATATGTTATCTTCGACTTTAGTGGATTATTTCCATTTGCTCACAACGAAAGTGAATGAAAATTTAAAAAAATATCATACCACATTCGGTCGCGGCAGTTTCATTAATCAACGTTTTAAACATTTGTTCTATTGTATTTAGCTATAGATTTATTCAAATCATTTGAATGAATTCGGGAAAGTCACATGTATATTTAATCGCTTCTCAGTACACTTTAACACGCATAAATTACTTGCTTCATTATACTTTTCTAGTAATCTTACAACAAATATTAATTAATTATACAAAATAAGTTTTTAAAAACACCAAACAAACAAAATTCAAGCTGAACACACGTTTTTCTGACCGTACAGCTGTGTATATAAAGAAGATGGGGGATAAGATGGCGCAACTGCCCTTTTGGTTTAGTCGTAAAATACAATTTCAAATTTAGCATTTTTTCAATTAGATATATTTGATATGTTATTATACAAGTTTACAAAATGGTAATTTCTAACTATTTTCAGTTTGAAATATTTCAAAAAGATAAGAAAAAGATAATAAATCTTTAAGTTTTGGTGGTATTGAACCCACAACCTAAAAACCCAAGTTCTATAAAGTTTCCTAATGGCTGGTGCTCTAACCACTGAGCCATTTCATTCACAACAAAGTGTGTTGTTTAAATGCTATATGAGACTATGACCACGAATTTACAGACTTGTATTATATTTCTAAAATGTTCAATTGTTGAGCTACAAAATGACATTTTTGAACTGTAGTGGGTCATCTCTCCACATTTTTGTTGACTAAACTCGGTTTAAATTCCATTAAACCACATTTAGACTGTAAAAAAAAAAAATATTGAGCTCAGACCCACTCTATGAAAGAAAATGCATTGAAGTTATAAAATTACACGATTAGGAGGTTTTGACACGCATACGCCAGTTTAAATCAATATATTGCAAGTATTTGAAATATTTAAAGATTACAGCCCGATGTTACGTTAAATATACATTGTTTTTAATTATTTTTTTTAAAAAAGTATCAAATTTCATGATATTTTAATTTTGCCGTATCTAATCATTCCTCATATGGGCATTTTACACGCCTTATTCATCCCATCTTCTCTGATTTTATTCTTTACATGTACTAGACAATAGATCTAGGGTTCGCAAATCCCGGCAATATTTTCGGAAAGCTATATTTCTGTAGCTCAGCAGAATTCTACAGTCATCTATGAAGCACATTTTTTTTGCCTTCATGTTTCATTATTCATCGCAAATATAGCATGGATGTATACGCTACGGCCGATGTAGCATTGCGTTAAGTGATGACACTTTCTAACCGGTGTGTATTTCAATTGCGAGTCAAAACAAACTGGCGCATTTATATAGGCCCGCCCATTTGTAACAAAATGTTGACAAAATGATGCTAACACTTGGAAACAAATGTCGAAGAAAGTTCATAATAGAGTTGTACTCGCGAGTTAAAAATTATTTGAGAACAAACGGGGCGATGTTTACGTACATATTTAAATAATGATATCTGATAGTGAAAAAATGCCCCAAAACCAAAGAAAATTTAGTAGGGACGGCCGCATATGAAATAAAGTCACTATTTGTACTTCGCTCATCGAATTGCGTTATTCAGTTCATTGTGAAAAAATTCGACAGAAACTGTTTAGTTAACAAAATTATTATATCTAACATTACCGTTCACAATGTACCATAAATGTACAATGTATATGGAATATCGCATGTTTTTCTCACAAAAAAGCTAGCGTTTGCTGCAAATTAGAGATACACGAGCTGACACGCCGTGAAATCCATAAGACGTTTTACAGCATATGTAAAAAAAAATCTGAACTAAAAATCTTTGAAACATCGTCAAATATAGTTTATAAACATTTAAAATGGCGACTCGATTTGCACGTGTATTTTACAATCCGACGTCAATTAGCGTGTTTGAGAGAAAGTCAGCAGCAAGTAAAGCGTCAACATCTGCAGTAAATATTGTCTGATGAATATTGAGGTGCCTGTAATAAAATTAATGTTTCTACAGACTGAGTGAGGTACAAAATAAGGTACATTATAAATCACAGGTCAGTCGAAAATTTAACACATTTGTATCGTAAATTTAAAGTTTTTTGTGTGTTTGAAAACACATGCACACTTGTAGAAGAAACTGTGCCATTGATCGGTTGAAGTTCAATAAAATGTAATTTATGTAATATTCATTGTCAGTATCTGTTGTGAATTCTTTGGAATAAGCTACAACAACAAAAAATATACTACTCAACTAAAACTAATGCGTTGAAAATGGCTGAATTTATCGATGAAGCATAATTTCTGAAATATGAAATGGCAAACCAGTTTAAACAGTGTGTTTCTGACAATTATTTATATCATGAAAAAACAAGAAGCAATTATTGTGAGATCTCTTGACCAATTATCGCAGTGATATAGTTTACGCTGTCCTGATACAGAGTTAAACGTTAAAACTGGCAGTTGGTGCTTATATTATTAAATATTAATACCGCGTAAGCAGATACTACGGTAACGGCTCATTTAAAATAAAACACAAGTTCATACATTATTTAAATGTATGTACAAAATAATTAGCAGCTATTAAACTTGAAATATCTGATAAGATTAAAATTAGTTCTCATACTGAAATCGACACATAGATAAAACATTGTCTGTATAACACTGCATACATGTACCTAACAGAGTTACCGTTCGTTATCCGCTAGGGTCCCCGTGAGAAATACTCTTCCGGTCAGGACCGTAGCAATAGACCGTGTCTATTTATAGCCACCGTCTAAAAATTGCAGAATTGTTTTATTTTTTTAAATGATCTCTTTAAGCCTCGAAATTAACATGACCCATTTTGATTTTTAAGTTTAACACTACTGCACTGTTGAAATGTATGAAACATTTTTTTGCATTCTTTTTTATCTTATTTGTTGCAACAAAGAGCAATATATTTTAATTTTTTGTTGTTGTTGGTTTTGTTTGTCTTAATTTAAACTAGAAAAACTGTTTTTATGCAATGTGCATATTTTTGTGGGTTTTTCCTCATTAAATTAATGATTATTTACTATTTACTGCTTTATTTTTCTTTCAAATACATGTATATATGATTCATGGCTTTCAATAAGATCTTGTATTTTTCAAGGGTAGCGTAGTACACCTATAACTTAAATTTCTTTCTTCATTTTCTAATTTTTACTGCCTCAATTTTTCAATTGATCTAAAAAAAAGTAGACGAACTCCTTGATAATTCACTTTTTTATTGTAAATAAAAGAAATCTTTGATACAACACAAGGTTGTCTCTAAAAATTGAAGTAGAAGGAGGAAATGAAAAAGAAGAAGGGGGTCTGGGGGTCTTGCTTTTAGCTACATTGTGTTTGAAATGGAAAAATAGTCATGTAATTAAGGCATTATGGGTGGGGGAAATCCCCACCTCCTGGGTTTTGGAGACAACCCTGCAAAAGAAAGTTAGGGAGAGGAAGGCAATTCCTCCCTGATACTATGTGCCTGTATTCAAAATTCTGACTAAACTGTCCTTTTTTTTAAACTGACAGTTACAACTTATTTGCATTTTTATTTATGTCAGCTTTTACGGTTTAGGCAAACTTCTATGGCCTAATAAGTGCATAAGCAGAGGAAGTTTTATATATAAAGAAAATATCATATCGACATCTATATCTGTCTCAAAGCCAAATTTATTCTGTATTTCTAAAGTTTTGGTTGTTAATTTTAATCAACTTCTATGCAGTTAACCTGCCAAACCCAATATGGAACAGTATTTGGACTGAAGCACAAATCATGATCACTGGCAAAACTTAAAAATAATTGATATATCTGTACTTATGCAATCAGAAGCATGTTCAATGTATAATTACATTGAAAGTACCCTGATTTTAAATGGAACAAGCATTTCACTTTTTTAGTCGTATGTATTCCTACTCCATAGTTAAATATTGTTTGTATACAATTTTCCAAAAATATTTCGATTACTAATACATGTACATCGTAAAATTTGATGGCATTTATTTTTTCACGACATCATTTCTGGTGGGTTTATGTCTACAATAGCTCAGAAATCTTGTAGATAAAGCCTCATAATTCATATTACAATAACAAGTGCGTAATTATTCAAATACAGCTAAGAAACCACTTGCCATGCAAAATTACATTTAAAAGTAAATTAATGATCAATAAAGCCAACTTTCCGTTAGTACTTCTGTACTTTGATTTTAAATTGGTAATTAAATTACCCAATTCTTAGGTCACCTTAGTCACTTGGATCACCTATTGTTATCTATTTTTGTCCATCTGTTGTAAACTTTTAAACATTTTTACCTTCTTCACCAAAAGCACTTCATCAATTTCATCATATAGCATGAGCAACTATTTTTATGGGTAAAAGGAGTTTATTTTGTGAATTTCATGGCCCACTGGCAATCTGCAATCATTGTTCAGGTGAGCGTTGTGGCCCATGGGCCTCTTGTTATTGAATAAGTTGCTATATTTTGTATGATAATTGGATTCCGAGTTTTAGATAAATACATGCGTGGATCGGAGGATTGGGGGGGGGGGGGGGGTCAAAGGATAATTTAATTTTTTTTAAACTTACATAGTACAACTATCCAAAATATGTCTAAGCTTCCCAGAAAGCAGTATCCCTGCCCTTTCCCTGGAAAGAATTCTGACCGCACATGTAATTATATATGAACTTAAAGAAATAGAAGCCCATTTTCTCTCTTGTAAGCAATAGGAAAGAAACAAAACAAATCCAGATTTTAATCTCAAATAAAGTAAATATTCAATTCATTGTTTAAACATAATAACTTATAAAAACATACTAGGTACAGTGGGTTACAGTATTCGTCAGTACCCTGTACAGTGGTGTACAGTGCTAGTCAGTGCCCCGTACAGTGGTGTACAGTGCTGGTCAATGGGTAGGTACTGTGCTGTCCAGTGGAGTACAGTGGCTCTGTACAGTGGGGTACAGTGTGGAACAGTAGCTCTGTACAGTGGGTGTACAGTGGATTTATAGTAGGGTACAGTGGTTATACAGTAGATGTCAGACAATGTCAGTCATTTTTTGGGAATATCAGTGGATTTTGAATTCAGTAGTGTTTAAAGAAATAAAATGTGTTTCTTTTTCTTATAGTTAGATTGAACTTGCACATATGACCAAACCTCAAGTCCGGAATTAATAATTACAGGTCACAAGTAATCCCTGTGTCAAATTTTAGCTTCTCATCCTTTTCGATCACAAGATATGGCTCACACAGGAATTAAACATTTTCGAACTTGCACAACTGACCCTGGAACAAGTTCATGCCAGTCCTTTGGCTGTAACAGAATATATTTATTTGATCAAAACTGTTTTCGAGTCCTTCATCTTTTAAAGGTTCTGTGTGAAAAAAACAAAACAGCGACTGATGCTGAAGTAGAAATGTCGCCAAGGACTGGTTTATGATCGCTAAAGAAGACAGGCATGGTGGTAGAAATGAAATAGAAGAAAAAACGATAGCAGAAATTGAAAGGGCACATGATGAAGATGAAAACAGAGAAAGCACTTAATTTTTGAACTGTCTTAAAACTTGAGATTATTTTTTTTAATACTCTTTATGTAAAAGAAATCAATAGTCGGTGAAGATTTTTTTTTTCTTAAAGGTATCTGAGGTCATCAAATGCATGAATGACCTAGATTAAGATGTGATAACAGTCAATAATGTTAAGGACTTGTTTCAGCGAGCTTGATCTATGTTATGTGTTCTTGAATGTGTATCATGGGAATAACATTACATTGTCCATAGCTAAGTGTTTAGCTTACAATGTGGAACCATTGTTCATAATGTTAGTTGGAATATCATTAGCCAAATATGTAAATATATATTGGCCAGTTACACCAATTTGCATTCTAATGTAGAAGGAGTTTTCTGCTTCATTGTTTTCCCACTTTAGGAATTTCTAGATGTGTATTGTAGGATTGACAACCAATCTAGGGCAAACATAAACCAGTTTCACATTTATATTTGGCCAATAGTTGCATATCAATGTTGGGCCAACACTGCATGTTTGTAATGGGAAAATTAGAGCTAATTATTCATTAATACTCTTTCCCGAACATAAAATGATTAAAATAGTTATCTTATGTATATGTCTGTCTATTTGCTCTATATGTTGGAATAGAACAGATAATCTGATGTTTTGATAAAGTGTGGTGTGTCATTCCTGTAGTTTTCATGTGACTACTTTGTACATGTTTTAAGATCATGTTTGTTTATGTTTCAGTATAGTACCCCCTCCTGAGATATGTCTAAGTATTAAAGAACTGCACCCATCGAATTCTCTTGTTACACAACAGTACAAAATCTTGACCTTCAAAAGCTTGGACATGAGGTTACCCTCAAACCTTGTGACGCGCAAATCAGCTCGCGTGAGATCTCAGTCAGAAAAAGGGACAGGGACAGGTAGTATGAAGAAAATTATTTTGCAAAGCTGAGAAGCATCGGTAAAGACATCCACAAACTTCTACATGAAGTAGAAAACGAAGCCCTAAAGGACCAAAGGTTTTAGAAAACATTAATGCGGACATCAATTACCAAGCAGCTTTATATGAATATAAAGATTCATCTAGAATCCTACTTAGAAGGAACGAAAGCCATAATGAAATTAACTTAATAAAACCTATTGCAGACAACGTGCGTCTTCATCAAGATCAAACATATTACGACTTTAATATCGGATGGAAAAAGTGAAGAACCAACATGCAACGATTAAATAAAAGCTGCTGTAGAAAACGTTCAGGATTCCATAGAGCAGAAACCAAAATCCGCAAGATCGATGAGGTGCAAGTCAAGTAAGTCATCAGCATCGCGTCTATCGAGAGCTGGTGCCATTCTCATCAAGCAACAAGCAGACCTGGTAGCAACCAGAGTGAGCCACAGGAATCCGAACTTATTGGTAAAAGGGCTGCTTTTGATACAAATTAAATGTTGGTGAACAGTCAGACGTGGATTAAGCTAAAACAAGAGTGAAAACAATGCAAATCCTACTTGATGAGGAAAAAGATGAATCTGAAGTATCTTCAGTTAGTGAAGAAGTTACTAGACAACGCACTGAACATCACTGATACATGTAAAATGGTTTTAGTATAAAATTTCAGATGGTGCTACTCAGTAAAATATGTTAATGTATTCAATTGAAAGTGTTATAAACAAAACAAAAGGGGGCAACCTGAAATAGTTTCAAACGAAAGAGCAGGTCAAATTTTGAAGAAAAACAGGTGGACAACATAAGGTTTGAATTGCGAAACATCGTTAGAGACAAATCCAAACTTGACTCATCTAGATTTCATTCTTAGTTCTCCTCTCAATATCTCTTTCATTGCCTTTAACTTAACTTCCCGCTTGTCCTTTGCAGTTTTGTTTACTTACTTTCGCAGTCCATCCTTCTCGTTAATTAGTCGTGCATCTGTTACAGGAAAGGAAACTAGTAGTATTTTAAATTAAAAAATTAAAACTTTGTCATTTTTTTTAATTCTTAATCAAATTTCAACTTAGCAGATACCAATTTAATTATTGTTAACATGAAACTACTTATAGATGATGTAAGATCAACATTTCTTATGGAAGCGGAGTTCGCATGTTTTACCATGCAGTAAATGAGATGTGCTATGTGCTATCCTTAATCGCTGTCGTGCATAGGCGTCAGAACCGGGGGGGGGGGGGGGGGGGGGGGGGGCTAGTGGGGGCTTAGCCCCCTCACTTTTTTTGCCAAATTAGTCCTAACCATTAGGCACATAGCATCATAGGGGGATCAGCCCCCCCCCCCCCCCCCCCCCACTTTTTCTCGCATGAAATATAATTATTCCTAAAAAGGTTAAGATATGAAGAAGTAGGAGTCATAGGCATAACAGCACCCCCCCCCCCCCCAGCCTATGGATTAGGAATTTCATGATTGGGGGAAAAATATTTGGTGGGTAAGATTTTTTTTGGAACTATAGGTATACTCCCCCCCCCCCCCCCCAACGGATTAGGATTTTCATGATTTAGGGAATAAGTTTTTTCAATACTTTTGAAGATTAGTCAAGCCCTCCCCCCACTTTCAATTTGCTTCCGACGCCAGTGTAGTGTACAGTTTTTTGTCAGTTTCATTTGATTAAAAGCTGCTTCATGTGGCACATATGTAGCGTGAGCCTTTCTTATCAAATTATATAGTTGTGAAAAACATCCTGGACTCCCCTATCTAAAACAAAATTGCAAACACCTCTCAGATCAACTGTTCTGATTTCCTTGCATCTGTAATTAAAAGCTGATAATACATGCATGTTATTAAAAAAATGAATTCAACAGAACAGTATTTACAAATACATGTATAAGGGTAATTCTTAAAAATTATTACTTTTTCAGCACCAGTGTTTTCAACAGATTCTTTTGCTACTTAAGATTACTAGCTCCAATACAAAATTCTTGTGATTTCAGACTTGCTGCACATTTGTTTGTGGCTGTCACATTAAAATTCATAACTGTATATTTTGCATTAAATTTCGTATTTTAATTTAACCACATAGCCCGTGGTCAGCCCCTTAGTGTTTTATTTTTACTTATTTGTAAATACCCTTATTGTACCTCAGATGACTGGGCCTTAATCCTGCCAGTCCCTGCAGTGTCAGTTTGAACGCGGCAGTCCAGACGTACTTAAACTTCTCTTGGTAAACATTCCAGTTAAGCTTTGCGCATGTAGTCAATATAAATAGCTTTCTGCTGACTCTAGGGTGAACTGGTCCCGGCTTTTGTGAGGACCTTTTTCCAGCCAGTGTGTAAACCATTAATATACATTGGACGACTTATCAGTATTAGGACAATTACCAAAAAGACTTGGTAACTGATTCAAACTATATTACATATGTAAAAACACTGTAAAAAAGTTTTCCTATTCTTTGTCTTAAAGTAAATAATAATTTTAAACAAATATAGTAGTCCGTTCGAAAGTCTGTTACAGTGGCCTCCTGAATGCATCCACTGCTATAGTCTGAAATCCAACAACTTTACAGATTACGTTTCTAATATCAATAATTTTCATTATTAATATTATCTTACTATCTAATGAGTTAATATGGGTCTGATCAAGACAAGACAACGTATGTTAAATTAAGGAAGTGTGCGAAAATTACAGTAAGGCAAGAGACAGATAACCTGACCTATGGTTAACATGCGAAACGTACAGTGAGTCTATCAGAAGATTTACAGAAAAACCGACAATAAGAGGGGAAACAAGATGAAGAGAGTAGAATAAAAACTAAGAAGACCTTAAGAGAATTACTCTGGGAATCCTACTTGAAATTAAAAATGATCGAGGACAACAACGAGTTGTTGAAACTCCTGCAAGTGTGTTAAGTGATTCAATCAAAAAATATTAAAAATGTCAACTTGATTTCTGTGAGAAACTTTATTAGTCTTTAAATATTGAACTGTTTAATTCCTTTTCATAGTAAATAAGTTTTATGATAATTATACCTCATAGTCTTTCAATGTTTAAGCATTGGCCGAGTTCCTGTTCAAAATACATTTTGTTGCAATTACAATGGGACTCTGGTCCTTAGAGGTACAAAAACAAGGGAGGAAATGGTGTTTTCATATTTTTTTTTTATTAACAATCAACTAAATGGACGTGTGTTTAAATGATCAATTTATCATTAACAATTTGATATTTCTTAGTAAAACCTTTAGTCAATAATTTATGTATCATGGTCCTCTGGATTTTATGAGGATAAATGACGGTAACATCTTCCAAATCATTTAAAATCATTTTCTCTAATCCCATAGTCGTTAATTAAAAGGCTCGATGATTCGATGTCCTTTGACTTTTTGTACGGTCTTTCCAGTGTCTGTTTTAAACGCATAGTTTTTATGGTCCTCTCCGACAAGAATTTAGTAATATGTCCCCGTCTAATTCATCGGTCCATCTTCCTTAAGTATTCACGAAGGTGGGATTGTACTGCCCCTCTACATGTTGATAAATGATACTATCGGTATCAAAAGAACAGGATCTCCTAATTTTGATAATATGGCTTACAAATGCAAACAAGCATAAACTGTAGCAAAAACAGCTTACACTACATTTTAAAAGGGGCAGTCTTCGATAGAATCCTCTTTTTCCACGTTATTATTTAATATCATGTATCAATATCAATAATTTAATTCCTTTCACTTCAAGGGTACTATCCTGAAAAACAAATTCTGTCAATTATTTTTCTTAGGCTAAGTATTCAATTTAAGGTAATTGGAGGCGCTGAGAATTGATCTAACACAAATTAAAAATCATTTAATATTTATTCGTTTGATGAGATATCGGCGCTTCTGATTGGTTGAAAAATTTCTTTGATACCTGCATCAATAAAATTTTGGCCGGATCTACTTTTCACAACTATTCTGATCTAACACTATTTATAGAACGGGAATTTCCAAGATAAACACTGTCAACAAAATGTAAAGTTGTGTCTGTTTTATTGTCAGCAAACAAAATGCAACCTTGTGAATATAAAAGCTTGAAAGTTTAACCTTCAAAAATAAATAAAACACATTTGATTCACGAAATAGAAAATTAAGCGTCTTCTAACGATTTTGTCTGCTTGAGATCAATCAACTTTTACAACGAGGCTGGCTGTTCTTTTCCAGGAATATTATAACGAACATATAGGCCTATAAACTTTCACGGTACGTAACACTGCTGTTCAAATTTGGTAACTATAATTTTTAAATTTACACACGTACATGATCGGTCATCAGAATAAGCGTCGTAAAGAAAAGCTATGAGTAATGCATCAACTCCTTCGGCGCATTCCAAGCGGCAGATATACCATTTAAGTACATCACTGGCTAGCTAGTTACCACAACGTTTACAAAAGTCGCTTATGCATACTATTCTTTATCGACATATCAACTATTTTCGTTCACGATCGCCTCTCCTTGGATGGTTATGTCCAGTTGCATATTCCAGCGATCTCACATGATAACTAGTTTTATTACGAATTTTTCAGCATAGTGAATAATATCACAAGCTATCGCATGTATTTTCCTTTTGTTTTCAATTCAGCCGGTTCAGATTTTAACTCACTATTTGTGTTTAATCCATTAATTCAACTCAGTAGCTCTGCATCAGCTGAAGGCGCATCCATTTTGAATATTGTTGCTGTTGTTGTTTTGTATTCATACACGCTGCTTCATTTACATTATTTACATTTTTGATCATGACACTTAACATTTTTTCATTTGAAAATGTTTTATTAAATGATAAGAAATAAAGATAATAATTTTTCTATTGATCGACGTATCAAGAAAAAATTGACCGGAAAACTTTTTCATCAATGCGCTTCATTTCTTAAATAACTTGGCAAATGTTGGCTTCCCTGGATTTTTCTCAGTCTCTTCAGGATTCAGTATTAATCACTCACTTTTGTTGAGCTTAAGTGCGACATAAGGAAACAGTAATCTTCCTTCGTTACGATAGGATAACACGAAGAGGTAGAGCCTTCGAGGGGGTAAACCTGACATCGAATCAAACCAAAATAATTAGAAATCTCCTGAAAGGGTTCTTGCGGATGATTTCTGGATGACCCATGGGAAAATGTCTAAACATGTATCCATTATATATATATATATATATATATATATAAAAATATATATATATATATATATATATATATATATATATATATATGGGGGAACATACATTTACATAACTCATGTCTTTGACACCACCCTCATAGGCGCCTGTCAAATGCATTCATTTGAACAACCCCCTTCCCCCCATCTAGATGCCTAAATCTACTACTGAGACTAAACAGCATTTCCCGTTAACAAAAACCCCTTACCAAGCTCAAATTTCACAAGTTTGTTCCATTGGAAAATACCGAGTCATTCTTTTAGAGAAGCTGCAGGTCTGTTGCTCCCGGTCTGAAAAAATTTGGATGGACGACTTGGGAGCTACAGTGCCTCCCATAGTAAAAAACTGCAATTTACGGCGCACACAAAAATACTATTTTTTTTCAGACCGGGAGCTACAGACCTGCAGTTATCTTATAGACATGACTAAAATTCACACAGTTCATTTAAAAACAACAGTCTTTATAAAAACAAGGATATACTTTTTGTGGGTTCCTCATTTTTAATTAGGCACATCAGAAAGCAACAATGTTAAATTCCTCAGATCTTGGACTTAAACATGCTCATAACACTTGGCATGAGGTATGAAATGGTTTTCCCTTGTCGAAACTGTTAATTTTCAAATAGAGGACAGAAGTCCTGATATCATTGTCATTCACTTGAGATTCAATGATATTTCTTTTCGTAGCCCACTTCCTCTTATTAAGAAAATGAACATTGTTTGTTTTTCTTCCGTTTGTGCACTGAAAAATTGAAAAATTCAAATTTAATTTTTTTTCGGAAGTTTAACCTAGGAGATTTTTGGGTAGAATTGATGGCTGGGAGGGAGAAAAGAAGAAACTGCATATTAATACAGAAGTAGGAACATTCATTGAAGAGAAGGGAGGGAAGTAGTAGGACGAAATAAAATTTATTGAAAAAATAAATCGCTGTTTAGGGGAGATGTTATTCATTTGTCTTGACAAAGGAAAAGACATTTTATAAGAGGACTGTAAGGAATGTGTAGAAAGATTATGTTGATTTTATAATTGTGTATAGTAATGTTAAATTGTAAATAATTGTAATATACACCATTTAATTTATAAGGTTTGCATGAAGTTGGAAATTCTTATATGCGTCATATGGTGTGATTAAATAAAAATGGGAAGGAACGTAGTACATGTTATTAACATCGGGTTATTCGAGACACAACTTGGGTGGGTAGAAACTTTAAGTTACCCGTCAAATCAAGGTACTACCAACACTTCACAACACTGATATAATCTGAAGTGCCACGCTGCATTGATTTACGAATAATATAACGTACAATGTAACCATCGGTAATGGAACTGTTTAAAAGTAACTCTTACTACAAATTAACAAATTTCCCTACTTCATTTCCATATTGGGAATTAAAAAAAAACATTGATTCCTATGTCCCAATGTCCTTTCATGTTGAAAAAAAAATGTCCATACATCTTAAATATATTCGTGCGAAAATATTTTCGGTACAAGCCAACTTTTAACTAAATAAACAAATTCTAATCATAATTTTTTTTCGTAACTATCACTATTTTATTTTTTTGTGTCTGAAACATTAATAAAAGAATGCAATTATTTATTTTACCATCACAAGAACATTAATTAGTTTTATAAATGAAGTACTTCTTTAAAACGATTAGATAGAATTAAAGCAATGCCATACATCACGAATCATATTTGGTCTGAGATAACTCTTTGTGTCGAAATTAACATACACTAGTTAGTTCCAGAAATAAGAACAACGTGTGAATATGAAATACAATGGCACTATCAAGGTCGGTCCTTACTCACTCAGGATTATTGTGGGTAAAGTAAGGTTTTTTTTTTCATTAATCAAGTAGAATAATACCTAACGTAATAAAAAAAAAACCCTAAAATACATGTCTTAACTACTTACTTTTATCACTTGAAGTAGGCAGGGGACAGTTTTTTTTATACAATTCACTGTAGCCGAGAGATGCATGTCTTCGGAACTCTGTAACTATATTTTCCTCAGTTCCCATTCAGCACAAATACCATTAATTCACTCTTTTTAAGGCCAATCACCAATTTCTGAAGAAAATTACTAGTCAAAACCTGTAAAATGGTTTTTATGAGATTTTGACCCTTTCATATTTTGCTAATTTTTCATGATTTTTCAGCTTTTTAGACCTCCCCCAGCTAATTCCCTGCAGAGGGTTGACCTTCCGTACCGCGTGCATGTTGCACTATCACATGTCAGAAACTTACCAGTGTATAGTTTACAATGTCCCATCCACCTACTTTTCGTGTTATTTTACCTCCCGTCTGTAACTTGCAATTTCACTGTGTAAAGTCAGCACAACAGTCATAGCCGCAGGTTTCGCATTTTACTTCTGATTCTCATGTACCTAACATAAGGGGCCTACATATTGCATATCAATTTCAACAACAGACACCCCCTATAACTAATGATAATCATTAAAAATCATTTCATGAATTTTACCAACACTCATAAGCCTTCAAGTACAGCAACTCTCAATTTTACAAAAATATTGACCGGGGACTTTATTCGAAACTGTCCCTTGCTACCTAGAGTCTCCAGAAGATGCATACCCCATCTTCGATCACATGATTTCAACCAAAATCATTATTTGGTTCATATTAAAAAATAACAAAGCAAAACAAAGTTTCAAATGTTTTAATGTATCGTTTAAAATGTAAGAAAGTAATAACAAGTGTGATTATCATCATTTGATTGATTTAAATGAAATTTTATAATGAAATGTTACAAAAATGTATTTCAAAATTTTTACATAATCTCACATTTTGTAACTTATTATTAAAATTTTATAGTTAAACACCAATTTTTAAACTTTAAAATATTAAATTTATGTATACTGCAGCTAAAAAGCAAAACAAATATAGTACTTCACATGCTTCTTTTTTCTCTACGACCTTTAGAACACATATACCCCTTATCAAATGCAGCTAAAAAAAAGTGTCCCAAACACAATTTAAAAATATATCAGAAAACAGCCTTTCATTTCGTTGCTTTAATAAACACTAAAAGTCTTTTTTCAAAACTACATATATTGAGTACAGATTATTTTTTTTTGGATAAATAGTACCTTTCCTCTGCATATATAAACACAAACATACTAAAATCTCAGTACAAAAATTCACGATTTCCAACTATTAGACCCATTGAAGATCAAAACGTTTATATACTGGTAGACATTATATACACTTGACTGCTTCTATCAAATTCAGAATTATCAAATAAAAATGAAAATATTAGATTAAAAACGGTAAATCTGATCAAATATCGTTTTCGATTTTAAAACTTATTATATCCGCTAAATTGATGACGCGTCTGAGTAGGATCTACCTTAATCTTGCAAATAACATTGAAATATGCATAATACCGTCATATGCCCCGCGGATTGTCAACGTTATTTGAAGTTGATTGAGTTTTATATACATCACAATCAATGTAGTTTAGTTAATCAGAACTTCAAGAGATATGTTTCCAGGCTCGTGGTTTTTAGCTCACCTGAGCTGAAAGCATAAGTTAGTTTTTCTTATAACATTTTGTTCTTCTTCCGTCCTTCTGTAAACTTTTCACAATTTAAACTTCCTTTCTAAAACCACTTCAGGTCCAGTACAATCACTAGATTGAGCTACATGGCTTGATTTATCGACTTAGTTTTAATAACGTACCTGAAGTAGGTGTATTTAACTTCTCAATCATATTTTTGTCTTAAATTGGCATCTGTACTAAAAGTCGCACTCAGTTGCAGCAATAATTTTCAACTTTCTGTAAACATTTTATAAAAATATCACTCTTAAATGTTGCTCCTTTTGCGCAAATGCATTCAAAGGTTTAGAAGTTTTGGGACTATTTATGACTTTTTATGTATTACCAAACAACTAATTCTTAAATGAAAAAACAAAGAAGAACAGTTTTGATTGACTGATTGGTAATAATTCAGCGCAATATGAAGTAATCACAATTATTCATGACTCATCGCACATAACGTGTCACTCAGTTATTAAAACCCTTCAAAAGCAGCGATGTTTAAAGAGACAGTATATAGCGCATCTTATAAAAAAAACCGACTTGAAAAAATTGTCCTATCGGGTTCGGTATTTTTGTACTACTCATGAATGTATAAACTGACGAGGATTCAAGCGAAGAACAGGAATTTTATTTAAATGTTGAAACCCAGACTCCTACATTTCCATCAATGTGTATTGATAATTTTGAGAAATCGATGCTGGCATTCACTTTTATACAGGGCTTGAAACATATGTTAAATTTTATATGGTTTTAAGAACCCTAGGTCCAGCCGCATATTGTTTGAACTAAATCTATCACAAGGTTACAAATATCAGTGTTCCAGATAAATTTTTCCTTGTTCTTAATGTCTCAGAAAAAAACCGGTGTCAAATGTATTCTATACATGGATTCTTTTTGTGTCAAAGCAGTGGAGAGAAGTAGACATATGGCCACCAAAATCCCTTGTTAATTATTTCTGTCCATCAGATTTTAAATTGAAATTTCTTAATACTAGAGTTATAGTTGATGGTACTGAATGTCCGATCAAAAAACCAAAACTTCAAAAAACTCAGCAAGCCACTTTTCCGACTTATAAAAATAAGAACACGGTCAAAATATTAGTTGGTGCAAGCCCTGGTGGCCTTGTGTCATGTTTCTCCAGCTTATGGTGGGTCAACAAGTGATAGACAAATTGTAGAGCGAAGTAGTTTGTTAAAGAACAAGTGCACTTAAGGTATAGAGAATGGGCCCTTTTTCAGTGCCGTTTATATGTAGAAAATATCATCAAATTGCTTTTTTCTCATAATAGTTAAGCACTCATGGATACTTCTGATTTATATGCACGCTTAAATTTACCAAAATTAGAATACAATTTAAAAGATTGAGGATTTTTAAATGCCTATAAATAATCTAAATCCGGAAAAATCGAACCGAACCTACTTGAATTGTGTCTATTTAAATCAGAGGGAGGAGACATTTAAATCAACATTGCTCTGTTGGTGGATCGATTGGCGCGTTTGCTGAATTATGCTTTATGCATTATTTTACGTCTGAAAAAAAAAATCGAATGAAGCTTTGAAGTTGCATATTACCATAGTGACCAACAAATATTCCTGACCATACAAAGATGAAGGAAAGCGATATAAAACGTGTCAATGTTTTACAGTGAGCACATTTGACAAACGTTTACCTGGATAGTAACCACGTGATTGTTTGAAATAATTTATTCCATGCGTGAGTTCAAACATGGGTCACGCAGGTAATAGATTTCGCTTGCTATAGGAAAAACCTTGAAATTTTCATACGTTTTTCATTTTTTAGGTACCAGCCTAACCGAGTACAAACTTCTTACTTTCACAGGAGTTTACTAAATGTATAATGCGTATATTGTCTTTTCCACAAATTTGTACTCGGTTAGGCTGACAGTAAACAAAGGCTTTAAAATGAATGCCTGTCCTCGATTTACTATACAAAATCACGAATGTCTGCTGACCCCTACTATGTTTTAAAGCTTCGTGCTTTTCATAAACAATAATTTCAGCGCTAAAACTTGTTAATTCTTATGGAATAGATATCAATAGATTATGTTAAGGAAAAAAATATGCTTAATTTGATTCTTCATTTTTTCACTTTTCACCGGGGCCCATAAGTGCACTCGTCCTTTGTGTAATCCTGGAGACTCAATTATGGCCGATAAAGGTTTTAATGTTTGTACATAGAAATATTCAGATAAACATGCCCACATTTTTTAAAAAGAAAAACAGAATGTCTTGTTCAACTGTTATTCAAGATCGAAAGATATCCAGTAAAAGAGTTCACATTGAGCGCATCATTGGACTTGCCAAAACTTTCAAGATTTTAGTTGAACCAATGAATGGTTCAGAAACTAAATTGTCTTCATGTGTGTTTTATGCTGTGCAAATTCAAAACTTGCATTGTTCCTTCTTATGCCTAGATAAATTTATCTTTTGCAATCATGTTCTTGTTTTACCTCAATGTAAAATACCTGTATACTAGTAATAAATGAAAGTGAAATCAAAGTTATAACAAATTTATTTTTGACAATGACAATCCTGATATAACTTGAAATAACGTTTCTCCAAAAGTGCAGGTTTAAAACATTTCTCATTAAAGGAATCCAGTTTCTTTAACATCTCTGATATGAATTGTTCACTTCTGTCAACTGTGAAAAACAAAATATCAAGAAAAGTATACACAATGAACACACATTTTTGTTTTTCTGCGCAGAATAACTGTCCTTGAATTTGGTAATAGTAATCATGATTGGTATCCAGCGAAAACGTTGTACCATTTTGACGGATGTATGGAACTGTCTGTCTCTAAATTATGCTATTTCTAGCAACATACGGACACTTAACTTCGAGTCGGTGTCCTCGTCTATGATCCCAACAGGAGATGACGCCAAGTAAGGGTGTGCTAGGCTCACACATATACCGGTGGGATGTACTGTTTGTCCAGTAATCTCTTCAAATTTTTTTACTGCCACTTTTTTAAATTTCTGTCCATGCAGGATTGGTGATGTACGAAGCCGTAGAGCCTTAGCGACTAGACTTTCTGCCAACTTTTCTGGGTTCGTTCGTTCTGTCATCTTGCATATTCTCCCAAAGACTGATGAATGGATGCGCTTGCACCTCTACTCATGCCACAAATTACTTAAAGCTTGATCGGTTGTTTTCATGTTCAGAATCCTGGCTGGCTGTTTTCATGTTCAGAATCCTGGCTTCTTCCTCCGAAATATTCGTAACATTCAATTGTTGGAAACATTCAAAACTTCCTTGATGTTGTAAATAATCATGGTCAATATCAAATTCTGTTATATTGGCTGGAGGAAATGTTTGATAAATTGGGGTTTTACTTATGCCCTTAAATGACAAGCATACATTTTGAAACCAAAACTTGTATCCTGGATGGTTTCGGAATTCCTCTGGCCTTTGATCGAGCCCCTCTAGTAAATTACAGACTTCATCACATCCTGGCATATCTAAATTCACGATTTTCACCGGAGTACCTTTATGTGGCTTCACTCTGTGGAATGTCTGTAATCTTTGGGTGCACGTTTGTTCCGTCTTTATACTGCCGTGCTGCTTAAAACATGCACAAGCATATAACGTTGTTGACATATGTTTACAATGTGCAAATGGCCCCATACCAGCTGCACACTCTCATTGGCATCTTAATACACTTCAATCTTGAGCGATTTCAATATCTATGATATACAGAATAGATTTGGACATTTCTGCTCTTATGGCACCTCTAACATACCAGTGCGAATTGTACTCAGTTGTCCTGAGGTATCTAGTAAATCCGTCATTATACAAGTTTTTCGCCTTGGATTCAATGTTCTTGTTGAATTGGGACAAGTAAGTGGTTATTTCATTCAATGGGGATCCAGGAAAACTTTTATCGCTATTTAGGTCTTGATAGGAATCAGGATCAGGCAAATCCATGGTGTAATCCTGACCAGCTGGTTCTACTCTAGAGCAATGTGCATTGCGCGCATATGCCTCAAGTCTGCAAAATTATAATGTTTCAAACACTAAGCAAGTGCAAATTTGAGATATGACAAATTTTAATTCTAAACAGCAAAGAAAATACCTCTTAAATATGTTAAATTATCTCAGTATTTTTTTAATTGAATTAAATTAAATTAAACTATCTCAGTATAACTTGAATGAACGATAGCAAATGTCAAAACTAGTTTATCGGTGAGGAAATTCGAGTGAAACTAAAACATCGTTTTTTGTGCTGTTTGTTTGTTTTCTGACCGATCATACAAGCACACTTAATTTAAATAGAATATTTACATCACCACTCATCTCATCTAGGTTTTTATGAATAGAATACTCATCATATCACAGCAAACACGGAAGATTAAGACGAAGTATGAACGTGAATATCTACCCCTCAACAAGTTCTCTTTTCCATCCCGATTTCTTTGCTCCAAACTTATCTAATTCTAATTTGAGCTGAGGGATTGTCATCGATCCATAATTTTTCGCCATTTTTTATGTTTTGCCTTCTTAATACATGTACCTCGTCTAAAATCTACCAT
Organism: Magallana angulata; assembly: GCF_025612915.1. NCBI lineage: Eukaryota > Metazoa > Mollusca > Bivalvia > Ostreida > Ostreidae > Magallana > Magallana angulata. Next base: position 12,266,526 of record NC_069112.1, on the reverse strand, counting down.
AATAATGATGCTGATACCGTGTAGAGATGCCATATCAGCTGTTTAGGTTGGGCGGACCGCTTTATCTTGTGGCGACCCCTTGCGGTGCTAAGATAAGATAACTCACTTCGGTTCCTAATTACATGTAATACTCTGGAACCCCCCACCCCTTACACAAACACTCCTTATGGAAAAATAAACATCAGAATTCTGATAACAACGAAAGCCTGAACAAGTACTTGCAACAAAGCAGAAACATTTTTACAAAACAACATGACACCCCAAAGCAAACTCCAAGAGTTCAGTCTTCTGGGTTATTTCCTGGCTGTTTCATAGTCTTCGTAATCAGGTTGTTTTTATAAAGCCAATAACTAAAGTATCAGAATTTATTGAAAGCACCTGTATGTTGGTAATTTATATAGATGAATTTCGTTATCGATTTGGCAGTCAAGATTTCATAAATGAATCAAGTTTCCAATATTAAAACTTTATATTTTATCTTGTCCAATTTTCCTGTATCTGTCCTTTTTAAGGTGTCCTTGTCTGGTAGGTTTTTCCTCTGCATTCAATTGTGACCAAAAACAGTATTGCTTCAATAAAGAAGAAATGGATATAGATGATGGTATAATCTATCTGACATATACCTCAGTAACAATAAAGAGTTTTTAATTCCCTCATGATCAAGCTATTTTAATGAATCAAAGTATGTTGACCTGTAAAAAAGACATGGTTTTTTTGGGGTACAAATAAGCGTTAATATCTATTTCATTAGGTAAATTATGTATACATACTCCTTCAAGCCATGATTTAGGTACACATTCAACACTTTCATCTTCCACAAATTGGATTACTGCAAACATGATTTGGTCATTTATCTAAAGATCTGGAAAATACAATGTACGGATTCTAAAGATTTTAATACATTACAAACAATTAGTTCAAAAGATACCTGGTACAGCGAGTAACCAGTATTAAACCATTATTAAGGTCTTCCGTTTCCAACGGAAGACCTTGTACTGATTCTGATGGGTCTTCTTCATTATTATTTTTCTTCTTCTAGACGTTTTTAAATCCTCAATAACTTTTTTGTTGGTCATTTGATTTCATACAAATTTTCACGGTATATTGTAAATTGAATTAGGTTTCTAGAGCACCAAAAAAATTGAAATCGCAACTTCCGGTTTTGAGTTATTCCCCTTTTTCTAAAATTTTAGGGGCGTTAGTTTCCAGACAAAGGCTCCGAAATGGTCCGTAGCAAATAATTTATAGTTAAAAATCTCTATTATTGACACTTTGAATATTGTCCTCTGATTTTTAGATTTTAGTTTCTTCCAATTATTCCACTCGAATTAATCAATCGAAATCTATGTTTTAAAAATAGCAAAATTTTTCTCATGTTTTAGCTTCGTAACTTTTTAGTTTGAAATATTTCCTAAATGCATATAGAACAAAAGTTGTGCATAATGTTAAGGGCTTTCATTTGACACCAATAAAAAAGGGCTGGCCCCTTAAATTAAGGGCCAGTAGCCCTCAAAAGATTTTGCTTAATAACTCAAAAACGGTTAGGATTTCGATATTGCTGTCGCTGAAAAAGTTGTTTGTTGGGATCTCATAAAGGTCGTTACAATGTTATTTTGTAAGTGATTTGTGTAGTATGAGTGTAAAAAGCTTTACATGTTACCATGTACCTGCTTTCATTTGGCAAATTAACGAAAGTCTTTGCGCGTAAAACTGGCAAAAAGTTACCACAGAAAGTATGATGGTTTATACAGGAGGCTTTAATTCATGAGAAAAAAATTAGAACACATGCTTCTTTTTTTTATAGAAGTTAAAGTCATTGTCGTTTAGTTCTTATAGTGCACAATCCTTAAAGACGAGAATCGAAACATTCTTTTTCTTTTCTAGTAAAACACAAAATACTTATTGAAAAAAAAATTCTATGCATTACATTTTAGTTATCATACTGCATGCATTTAAAATCCACCTTGAATCAGAGATGTGTATTATTACGTAAGCTATCCCTCGCCAACGGCCGAGAAAATCTGTCACCATGGTCGCGGCTGGACTACCTAGCGGTCAGCGGTTATCTAATACACGAGAGTTGCGTCTCTCATATATGAGTTAATTTAGCTGCGAACTGAAGAATTATTTCAGTTTTGATTACACATAAAGGTTTATTCTTCAATTGGATTAAACGATAGGGTGTCAATTAAGAAATCGTTCAGTTAATTAATAAAAGCAATGCCATTCTCAATCTAATGCAATATCAGACATACATATCAATGGTGGGTTTTAAGTAAAAAAAGAATTTCTATTTGATAGAATTAAGTCATTAATTTGCAAACTTTTCAAATCTTCCTAGGTTCTTAGCTGTGCGTGTGTATGCGTTAAACCTTTATGTAATCTATCCTTCGCCCGCGGCCGAGGAAATCATCCACGGCTGCACTAGTTATCTAATACACAAGATTCGCACCCGCACACTTACATGAATATGAACGTGTTTGAGTTTATATAGCCGTTAATACACTGTACACTGCTTTAATTTTATGTTATAAAAGTTTGTTCATTTTGTATTTAGTTAAATTAAAAAATGGAGAGTAAATTAAAAAGTCGTTCTGAAAATTAATAAAAGTGATATCACTCCAAATCGGAAATACTCGTGAGACATATTTGAATGGTTGGTTTGTAAGTCTTAAATGTTTTAAAAACTGTACAAATAATGTTTTCAATCATATTAAAACCTTTAAATGATGATCATCCCTAGCTCGCACATGGCCGAGGAGATCCCGCGCAAGTGACCTCTACATGTACCTTATCACGCGTGCATGTTTGGTATTTTGTACGAACACAACTATTTTTATTATGTTTTAAACTATTATATTGGTTTAAGATGAACAGAAAAATTAATTTTACTCGTACAGTTGATTTAGCATTGATTTATACGACAGCGTATAAGGTAATTTAAAAAAATCAAATCAAATTATGATCAAAGTGCCATGTTTGCGGTAGGTGCTGACACGATAAAAGAATGCCCTGAATTAAGGCATACGGTGATTATTTTAAAGAATATTCACATGAGTTTTGAAACAAGTTTTGTTTAGATTCTATCGGTCACATATTAATAACTTCTGTAGTGTTTCTACATGCATGGTCGTTAGTTTCATTGTGAAAACGAACTTATTTCTGTGTTGCCCACCCACCGCCCCGCTGCCAAGTGCTTTTTTTTAAAATTCCAGATCTGTCGAAAATCATTTGATAGTGACGTCTTCTTATGTGTAACATTTTCTCCTGAGCGTGTTTCTCTTTCCCACCCGTTTTTTTATTCGGTCAGTCTTTGTAAATTTCAACTTTCTTTATTGCGTAAATTCAATCGCCACGTGCTACCGAAAATCTTGTGTCACTTTGAACAGCGCAATCAACTCAGAACATATATAGCCCCAGCTTATTTATGGCTGCAGATCATCAATTGTTATGTAATTAATCAACAGTTCGAAGGGTGCTTTCTTCAAAGTGGTCAATTATCAAACAACAAGACTTTCATTTTCACATTAAAGGTGCGAGATCGTAATCTGAGAACGTGGCTATAATAAATTAACATGTCGAACACGCTAAACTTCTATTATATATAGTTATGAACAGAATAATGTATATTATAATTAAAAGTTTTAAGTCAAATGTAATTTTTTCTTGGGATAATTTAAGATGTTATGAAATACGACTACATTATGCTATGCAGGTGGTCGCCATAGAAATCATCAAAGTATTGCAAGTTAGGACAGATTAGTTTACTTGACTTACAGACTATAATATAGCGACATATCTGCCTCCAAAAAATATATGCGCTTCTCAAAGTTACACTTCAGTGAGATAGACATGTGTTCTTGGGGATTTTCTTTAATATGAAAATTGATTTAAAAAAAAGTTGTATTGAAGTTGTGTGCTATGAGGATGTCATGCAACTTAATTTACTTACAAGGTTAGCTACAGCCAGTGGAATACTAATTTTAGTTCAACAATGATTACCCAATCTATTAAAATACAAGATAAATAGAGAAGGCAAATATTGCTTGTGACATGTACGTAGTTTTTTGATATATCTTTATGATAAAGCAGAGAGAAACAAAAAAAATTAAAAAATAAAAACCACAAAAAACAAACATGGAACTTGCATCAAATTTACTTCATGTACATGTTTCCAAAAATCCGACCGAATATGCGCCTTTGTCACATTTAATTAAATTAACTGAAAATAAAAACCGTAACACCATTATTTTTATTGAAGTGTCCCCCCCCCCCTTTTTTTTAAATAAATACATACGTAAACTTTCTCCGAGAGAATAACTGTTGATCCGATAAAGGAGAAAAAAAACTGAATATTATTGCATCGTAGAGAGAAGTAATATTCATTTCTGTAAATAATGTTATTAAATTTTACGGTACATAGCGGTGTCTGTATATCAGGAGTAAAATTTAGACGCTCACTTATGCATAAATTCTCCCGATGATCTTTAATAGCTGATTATTATTTTAAATGGTCAAGTCTACTCGTATTATCAAATAATATCAGCCCTGAATAAATTTTCAGAGATGCCATCAATTTTGGCTATTTACCAAATTTTGACAGCACGAAACAAATTTAAACTTGCACATAGTCTTCAAAAAATTAGAAAGATTTATTTACAGAAGTTACGTGTTTTTTATGCACGTTTTAACGTACATTTCCGTACATGAATCATGAGTACATGTAATATATAACAATCCATGCTACCCTAAAAAATTTAACTCGCCATTAAACTTCTCATTGTTTAAACCCCTGTCACACTGGAGCTGCGTCCTCACAGCGATCCCGCTTCGTAATTGAATAATGTTAAACGCCATGGTAAACAAATTAGAGTCTTCTACAGCGCCGTAACAACTCTACGGCATCTTCGTTCGCCGCGGTGGGATATCCTAGCCTAGAACATTTTAGAACGCCATGCGACGGCGCGCACTTTGAACATGCACAAAGTACGCGCCGTGGCTCTGCGTTCCGATAAACACGCCGTAGAAGTGGAGTAAGGTCGCCATGACAGCGCCGTAAAGTCTCCAACAGCGAATGTACACGCAGTCAGCGCACAGAGCACGCTGTGGATGCGCGGTAAAAACTCCTAGCACGTCATGAGCGCTCGGCGGATACCCAGCGAGAGGGCAGTCAATCGCCAAGTAGAACTCTGTGGAAACGTAGTTGGGAGCTCTGTAAGAACGCCTTTCTGAATTTTCCTTGTGATCCTACGGCGATTCCATGAATTTTACAACGCCGTGAACACGCCACGGGAACGCAACTTTTCAAAAAGTTTTCAAAACAATTAATATTACACAAACTGTGTTCGACAAATAGTTTTCCTAAAACATTTTCTTCCTGTCTTTATACAGGCTTTCAATCACAGCACGTTTTTATAAGAAAAGCAGAAGTGAAATTTTAGTCATTAGTCATTATAATCGTTTGACACCAAATCACATAAAGGACGAGTGCACCTATGGGCCCCGGTTAAAAGTGAAAAAATAAAGATTCAAATTTAGCATATTTTTCCCCCAAACATTATCTATTGATATCTATTCCATAAGAATTAACAAGTTTTAGCGCCGAATTTATTGTATATAAAAAGCACGAAGCTTTAAAACATAGTAGGGGTCAGCAGACATTCGGGATTTTGTATAGTAAATCGAGGACGGGCATTCATTTCAAAGCCTTTGTTTACTGTCAGCCTAACCGAGTACAAACTTGTTGAAAAGACAAAATACGCATTATACATTTAGTAAACTCCTGTGAAAGTAAGAAGTTTGTACTACATTAGGCTGGTACCTAAAAAATGAAAAACGTATGAAAATTTCAAGGTTTTTCCTATAGCAAGCGAAAGGTATTACCTGCGTGACCTATGTTTGAACCCACGCATGGAATAAATTATTTCAAACAATCACGTGGGTTCTATCAAGGTAAACGTTCGTCAAATGTGCTCACTGTACAATTGATACGTTTTAAATCAATTTCCATCATCTCTGTATGATCAGGAATGTTTGTTTGGTCACTATGGTAATATGCTACTTCAAAGTTTTATTCTATTTTTTTTTCACACGTAAAATAATGTATAAAGTATAATTCGTCAAACGCGCCAATCGATCCACCAACAGAATAATGTTGATTTAAATGTCTCCTCCTACTGATAAAAATAGACACAATTCAAGTAGGTTCGGATCGTTTTTCTGGATATAAATTATTTATAGGGATTTAAAAATCCTCAATTTTTAAAACTGTATGCTAATTTTGGTAAATTTAAGCGTGCATATAAATCAGAAGTATCCATCAGAGCTTAACTATTACGAGAAAAAAGCAATTTGTTGATATTTTCTACATAAAAACGGCACTGAAAAAGGGCCCATTCTCTATAGATTAAGTGCACTTGTTCTTTTCATCTCGCAGCAACAACGGAAGACCTACTCGTGGCTTTGCCACGAGCTCTGCTCTAGTTTTCCTCTCTTTTTTTAAATATAAAGAGTTTTAAGTAGTTTACGGTAGGAATCACGTCTACTGATAATACTTGATAATGATGATGCAAATTAAGTGATGATGATTTGTATTAGTAGCCGCTCATACATGTAACTACCAGTATTAGACTTAAGCAACTCTATTTGCATACCAATATTTCATTTAAATTGAAGACATACAAAATATTATTAGCAATAAGCAACAAAAATAAAGTTTATATAATAAAGCACATACCATTTGTGGTACCATTTTTTTGATGTTCTGGTTGTGTTTCAAGAGAATAAAAACAAATTTGTTGCCATGTTGCGAAGGCACCTCAGACGCCGTATGCAGCATCAATGGTTTGTATTGTGTAATTTTGATTTAAAACATTTGCATATCCAATGCTATAAGATTCACGGGGATAAATAAAGGAACATTCGAGTGAATAATACACTCTGCAGATAAATGCCTGTTTCTCTCTGCTGACAGGGCGGATAACTTCATCTGTTCGTATCTATTGTATACCATTATTAGGACATTAGACCATTATCTTTTTAACTTAAATATAAGTTGGGATGACATCTGTTTCCATGGACTCAAAAATCCTCTTCACTTTTTGAGCTGCAGAAGATTGTTGCCTCCGGGTACTTTCCGTTTTAACTGTTGCATATAGTTTTCAAAAGGCCAAGACGCACATTTCTCTAATTAGCCAAGTATATCAGCATCAGACTTTAAGTGCAACAATGCATGCACATTGTAGACACAAAAATCTCTCCGTACAATCAGCGGCAATTTTTAACAAAGTAACAAAGTAGGCGATGTGCATGAGTTGCGTAATGCAAAACAAAGTCCTCATACTCTAGACTAGTTATTGCTACAAAAATGGATATGAAATGTTCGTACGCGTTATTTGATAAAACACCTCTTAATGCATATCGTCTTCTATATAAAAGAAACTGGCGGAATTCAGATGCTTTCCATCTATCCACTTTCTCGAGATCTCTTGGTTTTCTTGCAAACTCTTGAGTTATATATTACACAAATGAAATGAGTTCGCACTAATTTGAGCAACTAGATAATTGGACAGTCGATTATTAGCTCTCGAGCCCTGCATCAAAGTTATAAGAATTTTTTTTTTCATTATTTCAAGGATCATATACATTGGAAGGTCAAGGAATGGCCAGCAAACGTGTTTGTGCATGTGTCCTTCCTATGTTTGGTTACGGAAGGACTCATGTGTTCGGTACACAAGATGTTCAGTTATTCGGTAGGTAAACTGTTCAGAATAGTGCCGCCCCTGCCCCCCCCCCCCCCCCTTGTTCACCTTTGAAACATCCAGAATACATCCAAAATACTCTGAATACTGTTTGACACACTTAACAAAAAAGCCTTTGCTGGTGCAATGCATAGAAGTTTGCTTTCAAAATGGTCTTCATTGATGTCAATCTTTCTTTTTTAGCTCACCTGAGCCAAAGGCTCAAGTGAGCTTTTCTGATCACAATTTGTCCGTTGTCTGTCGTTGTCGTTGTTAACTTTTCACATTTTCATCTTCTTCTCAAGAACCACTGGGCAGATTTCAACCAAATTTGGCACAAAGCACCACTAGGTGATGGGGATTCAAGTTTGTTTAAATGAAGGGCCACGCCCTCTTTAAAGGGGAGATAATTGAGAATTATTGAAAATTTGTTGGTATTTTTCAAAAATCTTCTTCTCAAAAACTATTTGGCCTGAAAAGCTAAAACTTGTGTGGAGGCATCCTCAGGTAGTGTAGATTCAAGTTTGTTCAAATCATGGTCCCCAGGGGTAGGGTGGGGCCACAATAGGGGGATGAATTTTTACATAGGAATATATAGAGAAAATCTTTAAAAATCTTCTTCTCAAAAACTATTGGGCCAGGAAAGCTCAAATTAAAATGGAAGCATCCACAGGTAGTGTAGATTCAAGTTTGTTCAAATCATGGTCCCTGGGGGTAGGGTGGGGCCACAATTGGGGGATAAAGTTTTACATAGGAATATATAGAGAAAATCTTTAAAAATCTTCTTTTCAAAAACTATTGGGCCACAAAAGCTCAAATTAAAATGGGAGCCTCCACAAGTAGTGTAGATTCAAGTTCGTTCAAATCCTGGTCCCCGGGGGTAGGGTGGGGCCACAATAGGGGGATGAATTTTTACATAGGAATATATAGAGAAAATTTTCAAAAATTTTCTTCTCAAAAACTATTGGGCCAGGAAAGCTCAAATTTGAGTGGAAGCATCCTCAGATAGTGTAGATTCAAGTTCGTTCAAATCATGGTCCCCGAGGGTAGGGTGGGGCCACAATAGGGGGATGAATTTTTACATAGGAATATATAGAGAAAATCTTTAAAAATCTTCTTCTTAAAAACAATTAGGCCAGAAAAGATCAAATTAAAATGGAAGCATCCTCAGGTAGTGTAGATTCAAGTTTTTTAAATCATAGTCCCTGGGGGTAGGGCGGGGCCACAATGGGGGGATCAATTTTTACATAGGAATATATAGAGAAAATCTCCTTATCAAAAACTATTAGGCCAGAAAGCTCAAATTTAAATGGAAGCATCCTCAGGTAGTGTAGATTCAAGTTTGTTCAAATCATGATCCCTGGGGGTAGGGTGGGGCCACAATTGGGGGATCAAGTTTTACATAGGAATATATAGAGAAAATCTTTAAAAATCTTCTTTTTAAAGACCATTTGGCCAGAAAAGCTTTAACTTGTGTAGAGGCATCCTCGGGTAGTGTAAATTCAAAATCACAGTCCCTAGTGGTAGGGCGGGGCCGTGATGGCGGTTTGAATTTTTACATATACATGTATAGAGAAAATCTTTAAAAATATTCTGGGAAAGTTTTTCGGTCCAAAACTCGGTTTTAGTGTGAAAGCACAGGTTATGCAGATATAAGTTTGATGAAACCATGATACCCTAAAGAAAAGTGGGGCAACAAAATAGGGGGGGGGGGTATATAGGAAAGAGAAAAATCATCTTACAGGTACAACAACAAAAGGGGCTTGGTATTTACCAAAAGAAAGAGGTGGATAAAAATTGGCAGATTTTCAAATTTTTTTTAGCAAGATCTACTGTACTTAGTTGTCAAGATATTTTGATACTGTAATGCTAATTTGATCAGAATTAAGGCAATTGTTGCTCAAATGAGCGATGTGGCCCCTGGGCCTCTTGTTTTTAAATATCACACTAGCTTTTGCCCGTGCGTACACGGGTTGACATAGCATATATGATATAGGACATTTACGAAATAGATACATCGACACGTCGTATATTGTTGACATTTGGATAACCAAGCTTTAAGCCTACAATAATGCTATTTATTTCACTACACTTTACTTAGTTGGAATAATGTACCTGGGGAAAGGCCTTCACCACAGTTAAAATGCCTCCCATATACCCGTAATGTCACAGAAAAATGCAGAATCGCCCCCAAACGACTTTGTAGAAAATTAATAAAAATGCATTGAAAATAACAGACAAATTGTTCATAACAAACCATTTTGAAGCTATTAATATCTTTCTTCCAAAAGTCCAATTCTATAATTGCAGAATTCAACATTTCTTCAACAATGTTTTTACACACCATGTTGAGACGAAACTCTTGGTATTTTTTATATAGTGAATGCACTGTGTTAGAGTTATCTCCCGTAATTTCTTTGATGAACAGGAAAAAAAAATCCAATGAAAATTTACACGCATTTGTTTTATCCTCCGAGTTTCTCCATGCAAATGTGATATTGTGAAAACATAAAATAACGAGCCTGCCGTGATTTAGGGTGAATATAATGCGCATGCGCAAGATTGTAAAATAGAAACAAATCAGATGATTTTCGAAATTTTTTGAGGAATTTTCGTTGATTTTTAATTAGCGAAATTTGATTAAGAAAAAGTAAAAACAAATTGGTAATTTTCAAGTACCAATGATGTTTAAAATATATAAAACAAAAGACAGTACTCTTCCGATAAATCAGTATTAAATCCCAAAAACTCGAGTCCATTATTTTAGTATAGTAGTATAGATATGTAAATATCGCATTATACATATGGAGAGTGAGTTATATAAATTCAACTTTATACAAATCACGCTGGCATATTTAATCTTGAATATTTAATACCAAACTATACTCGCATTATGGGACTGTAACTCGCCTCTACGTCTTTGTGTAGAATAGCGCGCAATTGGGTTTTACAAAACTTTGACCACAGGGCTTATCTAATCTCGAGAACATTGCAGAAGTAGGATCGGCTGTGAGAGGCTTGGCCATATCATCCCGCCGTGTCATTCCATTAACTCTCAATCAAATGAGAGAATTAGGGAATTAAATACCTTGTGCAGTATGAATGAATGAACTAACTGAAATGTCTTTGTTCTAAATATTGAGAAACTTTTGGTAGAAAAATGCACTTCTTATTGAGTATAGGTTTTTCTCAACTGAGTTTAAAATTGATTGCATGTATATAAAGAGTAAAATGATGTCACACGGTATAAATACTGTTAGTTAAGGTAACTTTAAGTCCTAGTAACATGTACAATTCAACAGTTTTTCTATCACGAATAAACGCTTTCTGGACTTAAACATCCGTCTTCAGGAGAACATACATAAGTGTGTTTAAAATCGCGGAACGGGAACGGAAAAATACTATGGCGTTTATCGCTTACTATTGTATAGATTGGACACGCACTATTTACTTTGTATCATTCATTCATATTTTATGCATGCTTATTATTAAAAGGTTGCTTAGCTTTTTGACATCATTCTTACGAATATCTGTCAACTAAATCAATGCATTTAATTTGAATAATACAGTGCAAAACTAAACAATGAAATGTACATACATTGTGTTTAAATAAGCTCTTAAAATTACTTTTTAATTATTTTCCATTTGTAATATTGTTGCAGTAATAATGTAGGGCAGTTGGTTGAAGCGTTTGGTTGTTGTTTTTCATGACGCCAAAATTTCCTTTGGATTTATAACTTATTTTCCAAAATTCAAACATGATGTACTTTCATCCGCATTGAATTTTTTTGTGATCCATACTATTTAAAAAAAATATTAATAGCATTATTGATATAAAGAAAGTGACCTACGAACAACATCTACTATCATTGTTGCGAGGTTTTGATGCAACATATGTTTTTTAAAGATCATTCAATCGAAAACAGAATCGTTTTATTAAATCACTGCTATTCTAATTTGGTTAGAATTTCAAAACAGGTAATATTGTTTATCTTTGATTCTTATACCATTCATTTTCATTAAGTTTTTTTAAGGATTGATTATTCATTTTTAATTTGTTATGAAATAAAATTGCAGAAAACAAAAATTATAAAACAATATCCGAACTTATTGATCCTAAATTTCACACACAAATCTATTTGAAGTCGTTGTGGGTTGAAGTGCTTCGTACTGAAAACCGCCGAGTTGAAGGGTGAGACTTAATCTGGTAGATGTAAGAGAATTTTGGGAGGTCACAGTTGAAGGCAGGTAAATTAAAGGGTTTCCACTATCATCAAACCATGTTAGGGAAGCACCTGTTCTGGTGCCTTGTATAAACCAATAAGGTAAACCCCCGGCAGCGTACGTACCTAAAATCAGGTAAAAAAAAAATTGAAAAACTCTTTCAATAACAAGTATGCGATACTTAAAATCACTGAACAGATACTTCATGAATTTCCAGTGAAATAAGAATTACATTTTTTTTTATTTTTTTGAGAACAGTTTAATTCGATAAGTTGAAGCATGCGCATGAGTATGTACATGCAATCTGGAAACAGTCGAAAAAAATACAGCTCTTAAATTATTAATTCATTTTAGAACATGGATTTAGGGAGATAAGATTCACAGATCATTGTCGTCAAATTAGTAAAAATTAGCTTTAGTCATGATGACGGTAACACGTTGTAAATGTCCAAATATTGTTTTATGTTGTACAATAAATCAATTATCATCTATTATAACCGTAAGTTGTATTTTTTAATACAATAAAAAAATCTAGAAAATTGCTCACTTAATTTAAATTTCCTACTGATATGAAAGGTTTCATTGAAATTTAATCTATGACGTCACACTATATATTCCGTTTTTTTAAATCAACATAGCATCAGTTTTAGCAAATCATGATAATCGCTCTAAATGACAACTTGTGGGAAATTTGAAACAATATCGATTTGAGACCGTTCTTTGACCTTTGAAAGCCAACCTCAAACGGAGCATGTCTATTGAAATTTTAATGCGGGTGTTTTTGTCGAAGGAATATCCGCGTAGGATTGTGGAAATTGTTTACAGATGTGTCTGCGGTTGTTATTTCGACATGGTAGTGCCGACTTTAAAGAATGTATTTTGAACATCCCGATTACAATTATAACATACTTACATTAAATTAAGTGAGCGAAGACCTTGCCCTTGGAATAAAAATTTACTGAATTTTTCAACTTTGAATGATGGCAGATTAACAGCTGTCTTTTTCTTAAAATAAGTATATGATTGTGCATAGAGGTATTTATTCTTTAGATTGACGTGTGAACCTAACAATTATAAATTTTGTTCAGTTGGATACTTGAGTAACATAAAGTCATAAACCAGCGTTTTCTTCAGAGCACTGTGTACATTGTTTATGTAAGAAAAACCGGTGAAGATGGTGCGATGTCAAAATACCATTTTTATCCCCTTGCGCAACTTGTTGCGAAGGGGATTTAGCATCGCTGCTGTGCGTGTGTGTGTTTGTATGTGTGTGTGCTCAGCTTTGAAGCAAGTTTAAAAGACCCTTTGATAAATATCCTTGCACGGATATTTATCAAACTTCATACCTATTTGGCATGGTAAGAGGACTAAATCAATTAGTTAAGTAATTTTAAATATATCGTTAAAATAACACACTTTTAAACAGAAATTTTATGTACGACTTGACAATAACTACTTCCGCTTCACTTCTGTTAAACCGAATTGAAAGTCAGCAGTTGATGTGTTTTGGATTTAGATCAAGTACAAGTAAAGAAAAAGTAGGTTTTGTAGAAATGGAGGGTTAGTAAAATGCAGTCTACTAATTTACATAACTATATATTCTAAAGTAATACATCCCCCACACAATAACTCGTGTCGCGAGGGGATGCTCCGATGGGGTGCTCTTGTTTTGGGTTTTAATACAGCGGGGTTTTACATCATGTCGGCCTACAGTAAATACGATTTCTTAGTTTTCAAACGTGCATTAAAAGCTAAAATTTGTAGTTTTTTTCGAAACAGTATAACTACATGTGATAATTTAAACTTATGAATTAAATATGATTTTGACATTCCTCCCCTTAAATAAATAATCATGGTTTTATTAAAGAAATAAGCAATCATTATGAGATGATAATTTTAGTCGGGCGTGATCAAATCCAATAAAGCCCGAATTTATAAAATTTTCAGCTATCATACGATCAAATTATATATATATTTGCATCTACTATGTGTGAATCCCTCTACTTCTTACGGACACTTATAGTCAATTCATAGCTCTATAGAAATATCCAGACTGAAATCTACACGTCCCATTTATTGATTGGTCGAAATCTACAGGGGCTGATACTGAAATCGACACGCCCTGTTAATTGATTGGTCGTGACCTACAGCGACCTAAGGAAAATCACGGACTGCACAAAATAATCATGACGATGTCAGACTCGCAGAAGACGATTTGGTTTGTTTTAGGTAACGTACTACGTTAACAGTGATTAAGTGAATTTTATTTACTTTTTATAATCAATTTTTTTATTAGTTAAAAAAAAAAGTAAATACAAATATTTATAATAAATAAATATAAATAATAAAATGCGTTCTTCCATGATTCATGCGGATTGTGAAGGTTGCGATCATTGCAGAAAAAAATACATAACACGCTAACGCGGGTTATGTATTTTTTCTGCAATGTCGCCACCTTCATATCCCAAATGAATCACCAAAGAAAGCGTTTTATTGTTAAAATAAACAAGCAAACCCCGCTGACGTCCACATTATAAGTTATTTGAAGTTATTGGACTTTAGAGTACAAAATCACAGGCAAGGACCGAGAAATGTAAATATAAGAATATAGAAACATACGTAATATAGCTACGAGAGCGTTTGCCTCTGCCTCTGAGTTGATCAGGAGTAGCCTCCCTCCGTCGTTGACACACGCTTGTTTTGCCTGGTCGTAGGTTACAAATGAGGTGTCGCTCGTCACCACGCGATAACAACCCAGCAACGGGTCGGCCGTGTAACCCGGGGCCGTGCAGGAGTCTAGAGGAAAACATTACAGTAAAAAATAATGGGAAATAGTTTTTGATCTAAAACTGATTATGAAGAGATCTGCTATGGCCTTCACATTGACTTGATTCAGGGTTTCATTTACACCATTAATCAAACTCCTCTAGTATATGCCAAAAAGGGCAGATTGGAGAGTGTGTGTATATATATATATATATATATATATATATATATATATATATATATATACAATCTTAAAATAATTTTTGTTTGATCTGATATGATTTAAACACTTGATCTACGAACATCATTCAAAGTCACTGCATACCCTTTAATCAAAGTCACCGAGTGGTTGAAGCATTAGCCAAATTCTAAACCATTCTCATAATACAGAGGGTTGGACAAATCTTGTCATTATTTGCAGACTATATAAATTTCCTTTAGAAGAGCTTTGTATAAAGCTAGATATTAAAAGATTTTTAAATTTTAATGCAGTAATATTTGGGAGTTTTTAAAATAACCGATATGCAAAAAGAAAAAAAAATATTTATTAAACGTTAAGTAGATATAATGATTTGTAAATGACAATTAAGCCTAAAATGTGTTGTTTTTAATATATACATTTTAATGATATCAGCACCGTGAAAAAAGTACTTGTTTATATACTTTGTACTTTGACAAGTTCGTTATGGTTATTTGTACTCAAAATCTGCAACATTATGACAGTAAAATAAAATGTTGAATTATACCTTGCACAGGCACAGGCGGATTCGTGGGGAAGTTGACAACGAGGACAGCGGTAGTCAGCAGGGCAAGGTCAGTGTAACTGAAGTCGTAATTTCCAGCTATATTAAATTAGTAGTATATAACTTCAATTTCAATCGTAATAACTTTATTTTCATATTGTTTACATCCTCCAAAAAAGTGTGTGTGGGGGGGGGGGGGGGGGGGCAACTCTATGATAATTCAATTTTTTATATGTAAATTTAAAAAAATTAGTTGCTGCGAGAAAAAAGGGGGGGGGGGGGGCTTGAAGGTTCCTTATTAAACGATTAGACTCGAGTACGTAATTCTGCGAAAGTAAATTATTCTTGAAAGTTTGTGGAAATAGAGATAAACACACTGCAATGTTAACAATCTAGCTTGATAGCTATACTCTTTCCCTAAGAGATAGAGGATGGATAGGAGAAAAACAGCCATTTTTAACTTTATCTGTGTCATACTCACACACTGAGGCGGCCAGGGCAGTCCCCACCAACACACTGCTCAGCAGTATACGGTTGTTTGTCGTCTCTGCGGCAGTTGTTATCACCGTGTTGAGTACCACGATGTATAACAGGAACAATTTCATCATTTTACAACCTTTGCTATTCATCTGCAATCATATCTATATACGTCACTTATAATAGAATTTGTTTGTTGCCGCTCACCGATATAACGTAAATAAAGGTGCAAAGGGGGTATTCAAAAAAGGCTGCATGAACACAATATTCATCATGTCTATTTAAAAGTCTTAAATATATTTTAGTCATAATCCTTCACTTGAAAGTTCAGTCAAATTATATATATATATATATATATATATATCGTAGCCGATGTTGAAGTGAAGAAAATCTCCACATGAAGACTATATATATATATATATATATATATATATATATATATATATATATATATATATATATATATATATATAATCTCCACATGAAGACTATATATATATATATATATATAGTCTTCATGTGGAGATTTTCTTCACTTCAACATCGGCTACGAAACTACTTGTCACGAGGCATAAACAAAGCCATCATTTAACAGAAAGTTGACGTTTGATTCGTACACAAATATCTCCAACGATATGGCATGGCCAAACATATAGCGTGTTAAAATTGCAAGCAGTTGCAATTTATAGTTGCTGAGAAATCTTTGACGAAAATTTGTTTTAAAAATTTAGGCTAAAAAACAAAGTCGTCATTTAGCAGGAAGTTGACGTCCGATTGGTAAAAACATATATCCCACAATATGGCATGCCTAAACAAATAGTGTGTTAAAATTTCAGGCATATGTAAAATCAAGTTGCTGATAAAAATGCGACAGAAAATTTGTTTGAATATTAAGGTTGAAAAAACCCAAATACTTCTTTTAAAAGGAAGTTGACGTCTGATTGGTGCAAAACTAGATCCCACGATACAGCATGGCAAACAAATAGTGTGTTAAAATGTCAAGCATCTAGCTGCAATTAATAGTTGCTGAAAAAAATGCGACTGCCACAGATATTTTTGTTATGGACAGACAGAGAGACAGACACATAATGGTAAAACAGTATTATCTCTCCTCCTTCGAAATGGATGTATACGTATACTGTCAACAGATAAGTGGCAGTAATGCAGACTGTTTTCGTTAATTAACTGAAGCCTATGTCTATTTGCAGTCGGTCACTGCTTAAACTAGATCTGTACTCATGGGACTAATACCTCCACTAAGGCTTATTTCAAATGGGACAAATATGAATTAAAATATAGCAAGTAATATATATTTTCGAACAATATAGGTTTGCTACGCATAAATATTCAATGATTGCAAAAAACGTAAAATAAATTACATTTCGCTATAAATATTAACCAATCTGATGGTATTATTTATTTGTTATAGACAAAGAAAAATATTTACAGAAACCCCTCCCTTTGCAGTAAATTAAAACATTCATGCAACGATTATGCAATTAGTTTTCATTAACGTCCTGTAGGGTTACATCATCAGTTTATTTGACCACATTTAAACAGCTTATACGGATCATTATTCAAAATAATGATTTTTTATAGTGTTTTTCCTTATAGATAGAAACCTACGCCATGGCCCAGTTTACAGATACATGTAATCAATTTTCACGAAACACATGTTCCTCTAAACCATGTCTAAAATCAGCCACATTAATTTTGTCTTCGATGTTGTTACTAGCTCCTAAGAATGTTTCATAGACAAACATTTTGGATTGTTACATATGGATTACATTAAAGGTCATATGAAACGATGTTTAATATGATTTTCTTTCATAAATATAAAGCTTGGTATAAACAAATGTTAAAATACGTGACGTAAGATTTTTTTGCCTTTGCATTACTGAGAAATAACCGTAAAAACTGAGCACCCGCAAAAATTCTTCCCCGCTTATCGTTCTTGATTTTGTGAATTTATGACGTCACAGACGTCTTCAACGTTTGCCTCGTACATGTAACTAATTTTTAATTAAATGAAATAATTCGACAGCTTCTGTGTTGATGTATTGTAAACAGTTATGATCATGATGCATGTATTTTCGTCGTAAGTTTAGGACTGGCGTGAAAATAGGGTGCTCATTCCGTTCTGTTCCGTCGAATACCAATATCCACACGGGTAATCGTATTTTGCGCAACTGAACGAAACCAGATTATTAACTAATATAAGTCAAGTACTGCTGACATTTTTATTTTAAAGATGTTACTTGGGAATGAGTTTTGGTTTTTTTAAATCTCTAACTAATTAAGAATATTGTAATGTGTAAATATAAGAGTAGCAAGTAATATTTGTATATTTTTCTTTAAACAACGAATTTAAAGATCAATCTTATTTTGAAAGGTAAGGAATAAAAACAAAATTGCTCATTTTATGAATTTCTATGTTCCCGTTGAATGATCTTTTCTGGTTCCATTCCGTCCCACAAAGTTTCAATAGCCTCTGGATATATTTTGGTTAACATCTACATAGAAAGGCAAAGGGTATCCGTGTTCGCCTAACGAAATAATGTTTCAACTTAAAGCAACGGAGCGTGTACATTATGGAAAACAATATCAGTAAACATCCCTAACCACGTGACCTGTTCTACTATCATTTTCATTCCGCCTTACCTTACTGCCCTCTACCTTAAATCGATTTCGGCAATAGTAACAACATCAATCCCTCTAGCCATAGATGATTTAATACGTGGCGATAGTGGACTTAGTTACACAGGCGCGTTATGTACAAAGCGGTAACGAAGGTTCATATATATGTAAATGCAGGTCACATTTCAGATAGATAGGTTAAATCGGTTACTAGTATAACATTTCTTGAAGTGATAATATTGATACCCTTTAGAGCAAACACGAGACTCTTTTTAAGACGTGCTTATTATTTTATTACGCATATATATATAGCAAGAAATAAAAAATGAAAGTACTGAAGTACTGACGGGAGTTGGTTTTATCGATTATCATTTATTTTAAAATCAATTTATCTTGCATGGCAATTAGTTTCTAGTTTGTATTTGAATTACGCACTTTTTTATATTATGATTTTTTAGACTTTTCCGACAAGAATTTCGA
Organism: Magallana angulata; assembly: GCF_025612915.1. Lineage (NCBI taxonomy): Eukaryota > Metazoa > Mollusca > Bivalvia > Ostreida > Ostreidae > Magallana > Magallana angulata. Next base: position 12,247,460 of record NC_069112.1, on the reverse strand, counting down.
GAAACCCCATATGAATCATGTTGTGTACTATTTAAAGATACATTTCAACTTCTATAATCTGTCCCGAGTTTTTGCTTCCACCACTTTTCGCTTGATATTTCGATAATCATATATATCTTTGAGTTCAAACTATGTTCATCCACTAATATGAAAAATGTCCAGATAATCTGTTTTGAAACGCCCCTCTACCGCTTCAGGTTTTAAAACACTTCCCAAAATAAAAAGTCTACGGAGATTTTGCATTGCATCAGCCATTAGTAAGCCAGGATGATAACGTTGAAAAATTGTGCGAGGTATCAAGTACTTCCGAAAGGAGAAAAGATGTAAACATTTCCCATTATAAATCTCCCTAAGAAATCTGTTTTTGTTCCTGTGAACTTCTATGAGTGAAAAATGATAATTTGTCAATGAAGATATCTTGATATTTCCCTTTTATCGATTTCAATAGCATTTCTTTCACAGGTTTGTGTATTTTTATTAAAACGAATAAAAGTGATGAAAGCAATAACTTGGGACAGACTTAAGTATGTATTAGTTAGCGAAAGAATTCTCAAAATTTTATGAATCCAAGCACTATTGATATCGAACTCTTGTCTCGTTTAACTAGACGCTCGGCTGTCTCCGTAAATAACAAACAAGAGAGCCCCCTCGCTGCTTGTCGCAGATTTACGGAGACAGTCGAGCGTTTAGTTGAACGAGACTATATTAACTCTGGCATAGGAATACATGAGACTACAAAAATATCTAAATTGTTAGTAGTATATAAAATTTGACTATTTTCAAAGTGTTTATAGATAAGTTTGCTTGAAAAACAATGCTTCAACATACATTAAACGAATTTTTTTTATTATTATTTTCAAGTCTTGTCGGCGGTGATGATTTGTGCTTAGGTCCAAACACCGTTTCACTTTCGGTTAGCCAAAGTAACTGCATAGGAGAGTTGATTAAAATCAACCCAAAAATGGTTGAATTTAACCCCTCTTTAAAACACATTCCTTAAAAATACTCATGTTTGGTGCATATATATTGCATATATGTTTTGCAATTCACTTTCAAGATTTACAGGTTGATCTTAACGCGAAGAATGACTGATTAATATCCTATTAACGTGGTTTTGATAAATGTTCAATAGCTGTCAACAATTAAACATGTAAGTGCGAAAAAATACTGATATATATACAAGAAAAGATATATTTGATTCCATTTAAACATGTAATTGCAAATAAATACAGTGTACTTTAAAAATTGGTTGTGCCTTCACGAGTCAAGGTATACCCGGTTTTTACAGTAGCTTTGTGTTCTAGCGTTAAATCGTTCATAAGTTGCACAACAGTATACACATAATCTATTTATTCATTACAGTGAAATCAATTTTACTTCAATACTTATTTTGCCTACTACGAATACAAAGGCCTAGTAAAACATAATTCAAAAAATAAATGAGTTATTATTAGTTTAACTAAGTCTTACCTTCGTGTAAATCAGTGTATAGAACAGGTATTGCGGTGGGTAGAAGGCTTGGGTCACAGGTACGTTATGACACGACAGTATGTATGTGATCCTGTCCCGAGGGGGCGGAGCCATAATTACACAAAATGTCAATCATTTTCACTTTCTCCAACGATATCCTATGTTTTCATTTATGCGTTTACATTTTTTGATGGGGAATGGCGGTGTATATGTATTTTTTTTTTAAAATGGGGCAATGGTATATTTTAATCATTCATTTTACACTTTTATTAGGAATAAACGGATCATTGAGGTCTTCCGTTTCCAACGGAAGACCTTATTGTTTTTCTTAGAATTCTTTTACCCTATTATTATTTTTTTTTCTTACCGATTTTGTGCACGCGATTTCTCGGAAACGGCTCAACCGATTTACGTCAAATTTTCAGTTCTGATAGGTATTGATCTGAACCTTGTTGGAAATTTTTGTTGTTGATGATGTCACTTCCTGTCTTGAGATATCGTGGATTTATCAGTTTTTATAGGGGTATTTTGTACGGAGAACTCCTCTTTTACCATTTAAGATATGATGTTGAACCTTTCAGGGCTGATAGACGAAAGACTGAACTAGTGTCTAATGGTCATTAATCATCTTTATCTCAAAGAGCGCCGAAGCTCGCGCCAGCTTGAAAATTAAGATAAAAAAGACGTCATGATTTTACTTGGTTTTCTTTGAATATCTCTTTTCTTGAAAGCATTTTGTTAAAACATGTAGAACAAAAAAACTTAATTAAATCAAGAGCTTTCATTTCAGATCATGAAAAAGGGGCTGGCTCTTCAAACTAGGGGCTGAGGGGGCTTTAAAGTCTTTTAATGATAACTTTTTACCGTGAAATATTTTGTGATGCGTTATAGAAGCAATTATGTTTATTCTTAGGTTATTAACCTAATCAAGGCAATCATTTACTCCTATGTTACGTAATTAGGGATTTTAAGGGGTCAGAAGTCCAAAACTTTGATGTTCAATATCTCAAAACTAAGAAACATTTGGATAAGCAATATTTAACAAAAGATGCTCAAATATTGAGCTTAACAATCTGAAACCATAATTTCCTTGTTATGCGGTCCCTAAAAGTAGTTACAGGGTCGGCCCCTAAAACGACCCTCTCCAGATATGTAGTTGGTAACAATCTGGTGAACTCTGAACGCACCTATAATTTCCAGCAATAAATTTAGAGGTGGATCAAGCATCTGTAGCATCGTGTAGAAAGTACTCAATATCAGTTTTATCGGTGACTCTTTGGCTGATTAGTTTTAATATTTTTTTTGCTCAGTAAATACACATGCAAGTTCCATGCTAAATTAACTGTCACATTGATCCAAACATATATGCAAACGTTAGGTAGGTGACAAAAAATTATAAAAAAGGAAAAGTCTAATCGTTATTAGATCTACGTGCAGCCCCGTCATTTTGTAATGAATAAATAAAAGAAAAAAAAAATTAAACTGTTAATTTAAAATATCTACATGTTTTGGTTATAGTTACATATGTGGTCAAACCTTTAAATAAAATTGGATAACACACACTAAAAAAGGGGTGAGGGCACATGTCTACAACGCGTATATAGCGTACAAAAATTAAAAAGATTAAAAACAAAATTGATGTCAGAGAGGAAAATAATTAAAACACAGATAACAACAAGGAATAAAATGAGAGATAACACAGACACACAATTTATTGTTTACTGATTTTAATGATCATTATTAATGCTCAGTACATGGTAGTTTGTTTAAGTGTATAAGCCTAGGAAGGGAAAATTTGAAAAAAAAAGTTTAATAACTTTGGGTTCCTTGCGGCGGTAAAAGTTTTCAAACAAAGCCCAAGTTTTTTGGTTAGGGCGAGTTCACAGATTGCACTTATCAATGATGACAGATGTGTGGTTCCTTCTGCGCTCGCCCCAACGGTCACACCGTAAAACATATTACATGTATGAAGTTTAACTTTTAGGGTTTAAAATATCTGACGATTTTGATAGTTTACATGCCAGGAAAACGTGAAAACCGGCGTCATTTCAAAAACTGGAAATTCACCGCCCCAAATGGTGACGAGAATGCCTCTCCAGTTTGAGGGGGTAAATTTTCAGTTTTCTAATGGCGCCGGTTCTGACGTGTTCCGGGCATGTAAAATATCAATATCGTTACAAAAGCCAGGAAAACTCAGATAATTTTTACAAGCGTGTGCTGTATTTTCAAGGTGTTTACAAATTAACAGATTTATCAAATTTAAACAGGCGGAATATCCCCCTGATAAGAGAGAAACCTGTAGAAAATATTCTTAATTTGTTTCTAATAATTCACGATTATTAAGGCATGTATCAACAAGGGAGGCGGCACTGGGCCCTATATATGATGGAAGGCGACATTTATTTAAATTCAAACATTAAAAGATGAAATGCAAACAGAACAAACTGAACCCTAACAATTAAAAGTTATACAAAGCTTACAAGAAACATATGACATTGATCAATTTTTTATGACGTATTATCTTTACCCCCTAGTACAGTACATGAACAATACGTTTTTGATGTTTTTAAGGATAGAGAATCTTCAGATGGAGTTTTTTTTTATTTCCCTCATAATAGCTCGTTCACAGAGGTAAACGGATCATAATTAGGAAAAACATACAAAGACAGTTGCAAACTCTAGACTTAGTCCTCATCATTTGAAACTTATAACATTTCAAATGTTTAAAATTAAGTCAAGTTTTTCTATTTTGAAAGATCAGATATGGGAGAACAAAATTTAAAGAAAAGAACAATAGTTTAGGTCTGGTTTACAATACAGCAACAATAACATTTAAAACTACACTTGTAATCTCAGTTTACTGATGTTTGGTTTAAATGTGGGGTTTAAAAACCCATTTTTTTTAAAATAACAGTTTAGGGTTTTTAATCCCATAAAATAGATGTCATGGGATTTATTATCCCACATATGCATGGGGTATTTTATCCCATTTGTTCATTATATAAAATTACTATTATAATAATACTTTACCAATCTATTAAAAACCGTACTCACAGTACAGACAGTATGAGGTGTTGTTAACTAAACCAATCCAAGCAAATAAATCAGATTCTCAATGATAAGTTACTCGAGACTGATTTATTCATGTTTGCATTGGTTTAATGACTCTAAATTTTCTCTTGCATTGAATTATAATCCACATATGTTGGTATTGTCTTCCAAAAATGCCTTTTTTTCAAATGACAAGTGTCAGCATCAGAGGTATGCTCTGTCATCATGTGCCTAAAAATTAACATGAAAACTATGTAAATTATTTTTAAAATTATAACTAATTCAAAATAAGAATTGCCCTGTTATTGTAAAACTCTTTTAAATCTGACAGGTTATAAATATATATCAGTTTGCCAGAAATAGCAATGTAAAGTTGCTAGCTAGCTCTCAGAGAAGTTCAAACAGTTTGCAGTTACTACTATAAGATATACCCAATTTAAAATGCCATGTTAAATGTCAACATACACTTGCCTCGGAAATATATATCTTTACCACGCTTCGCGCTTGTGTATACAACAAATATTTTCAGTTTTAAAACTTCATTGCCAGCAAAATTTTTGATTGCAACATTACAGACTACATGTAATACCGTCCTAGCTGACCAAATCTTGATAAATACCACATCTTGCTATTGCAATGTGAAAGTCACAATTAATTTAGGATAACTTATGAAATTGATTAATATAAAGTAGACTTTGTGAGAATTCATAACAGGTACTTTCCAACAATTGACATTAGGTTAGTTTAGTTTTCACCTGAGCTGCTATATATTTTCCTTGAATTTTTAAAAATGCTAATTTTAAGCATACACTAGCTAATATGGAAATATTATACAGATTTATTCAAACAACCAAAAATTAAAATCACTTGCAACCTGTTCTATCACAAAGAGATCCATCATATATTTGATGAGTAAATTCAATTTATTTGAAAATTGCCTAGGAAATATTTGTAAGGTATATCAACTATGCAATCGGTCTTATATCAGACATTAAGCAGATTCTATTACTTCACTTCAGATAAATATTTTGTGGGATTTTTTACCCCATTATCATTAATTTAGTAAATATGGGGATAAAAACCCCATCTGATTTTTTTCGGGAATGGTGGGTTTTTTCCCCCATATATAATTTCATGGGGTTTTCTGCCCCATGGGGTTTATTGCAAAACCCCATGGGGTTTGCATGGGGTTTTCTGTGGGGTATTTTTTTCAAACTAAAATCCCATGGGGTTGGAACTTTTAAGTTCAAATATCTAAAAAAGTATTTTAAAATTGTTTCAATTTTTTTCCATAAATTTATTTATAATAAAAAAAACCACCATTTGGTACTAAACTTTGGTCGATATTGTGAATGGAAAAGGGTGCGCAACGCCAGAAAAATGTCTGTTGAGTCACGTTATGTCCGCCGTCACGTTATGTCCGCCGTCACGATATGTCCGCCACTTTTTTGAAAAAATCGTCACGTTTTGTCCGCCATCACGAAATGTCCGCCACTTTTTTGAAAAAATTGTCACGTTATGTCCGCCATCACGAAATGTCCGCCACCTTTTTGAAAAAATCGTCACGTTATGTCCGCCATCACGAAATGTGCGCCACTTTTTTCGAAAAAAATCATCGTTATGTCCGCCTTTACAAAAATTCCGTATATTCCCCCAAAAGTCATTACCATATGTCCACCACCTTCAAATTTCAGAGAAATTGTATTAAATGAATGCACGTCGCTAAAAATGTCAGCATTGTTTTTGGAAAATGTATGGGCTAATGTCCGCCACCAGTTTTGAACACACTACTCTCTCTATTATTTCTAAATATAATATTTGCTATCCCATTATGTAATATAATGTTTGCCATTCATTGATCTGAAATTATTTTCAGAATAAGAATTATATGATCGTATTAAACAATATACATAAATGTACACACTATCTCATAACGTTGAAACGTATGTCCGTCAAAAATTCGAGATCGTATCATGTCCGACGCGAAAATTTATTGCATAATGTCTGCACATAGGAATGCACGTTCAAATCGTAAGTCGGAACATTATGTACGCCGCATTATATAGACTATTAGTTCGTTTAACGCACACGATGCACACGCTAAAAATTGTGAAAAATCTGGACAAAATGTCCGCAAACAGGAATGCATGTTTAAATCTTATGTCCGACATTATTTAGTGCACTCCAATTTTCTAAATGTCGTTTTATAATGTCCGCCGCTTTAACTTTTGGAGAAAACGTACTCTGTCCACGCTAAAATCTGTGAAAAATTATGCATGTCCGCAAACAGGAAATGTGTCGTACCATTATGTCTGCCATTAAAAAAAATGATCACTTCTTTCTTTAAAAAGTCGTAACTTTTTGTTTGTCGCCTATAAATTGAAAAAAAAATCGTTTGTATGCCCACGTTATAAATTGTGGTGTAATGTCCGCCATCATGACTGCATGTTTAAACCACAAGTCGTTATGTCCGACATAAAAAAGTGTTACCCTTTTTTTAAAGTTACGCCGCATTAACTTTTGAAGAAATCACAAATGATTATGACCACGCTAAAAATTGTGGCATAATGTCCGCCGACTGTAATGTATGCCATAGCATTATATAAGCAATTTCAAATATTCACATTTTTTCCAAAAGTCGTAATATTATGTCCGCCGTTATATTTTTAAAGGGACTATATAATGACCAAGCTAACATTAAAAAATAAAATGGCATAACATCCCTAACACGAATGTATGTTTCAATCGTAAGTCGTAACACTATATCCGCCATTTAAAAAGTGCTATTTTTTAATCGTCGTAACATTATGTCCGCCAATGAAATTTTAAAGAAATCGTATTATGACCACGCTAAACATTGAACGTTGTTCAAAATGTCCGCCTACCTAATTGTATGTCGAAACATAATGTCTGCAATTAAAAAAGGTTGCCTAGTTTCTAAAAGTCTTTACATTATGTACGCCGCATTTAAATTTTAAAGAAATCGTATTATGCCCACGCTGAATATTGTGAAAGAACGTGACAAAATGTCCGCCAACAGGAATGTACGTTTAAATAAATATCATTAATAGTTATGAGGATAAATATATGACAAAATCTGTATTACGTCGTACATGGAACTGAATGCAGACGTTGTTGTCTTAAATGTTATGAAATGAATTTTTTGTTTTTATTAGGAATTCGAGATTTTTTAACTTGATGGGTGTGCCATTTTTGGCCGTTGTTAGACATGTTCTGATTGCTGTTAAGAGGTAGCTTTTCGAAAAATGTGAAAGACCCTTAAAAGGGCCGTTTATTATCTACTCCAAGTAGCGACTTTTTACTGTCTTGCTTATGGAAAGCAGGAATATGACAGTCCCAGCGTCGTTAAAATGGATTTCGTCTGGTAGATAGTGTCTGGGAAACCCGACGTCTATTCTGATGAAGGTTCTGCCAAGGATTTTTTTCATCTTATTGTTGACGGTTCTCCTCTTTCCGTCGAATTCCTCACGTTGTAGAGAAGAACGGAATTTTCCCCTGGAGACTATCTCCGTGAAGAAAATATCGGGTTGTCGGGAGGCGAAATCTCTTATTCTGTGGAAGAGGCTTGTCAGGCAGTCGATGACAGTGGACGGCTCTGCTCCACTGGAAATGTCGTTACCCCCCAAACAAACGACAACAATGTCCGGGCTGTATCTCGCCATTTTGTTTGGGCAGGGCTGGGAGGCTGTCATTCCACCAACACCGAACCACTCTACTTCAAATGGCATGGCAAAGTCTGCAAAATAAGAAGCTCGCTTCACGTATGAGGATCCGAAGATGGCGACTTTCATCGTTAATATAAAAAATAAAATGCATGTATCATAATTTTAGCAAACGTGGGACAATACAGGCGATTGTATAATTATCACCTCACATTTATTTCCTCATAATTAAACAGTAATGACAATCGCTTCTTCTACTATAAGCGATTATAATTATCGCCTACATTTATCTTATTATTTTTTTTTAAATTTTAGAATATGATTATATCTTAAGTTCAGAGATGCTTAGGAAATTTGTGGTTATCAGGCATTCGGTAACAAACATTTAAAAATGATTAACCGGGAAAAAGACATTCACCTATAGTTCTCTTCATTACTTCTTGATGGTTAAAAAAAATATATATTTCTTTAGATTTTATACGCATCTGCATGTCAAAGTATTTACTATAACGTACGTAAATTAGCGGTAATTTAAAACTTACAATGTAGAGGTTCTATGTTCGAATTTCCAGTATGACGATTTTGAAAATGTATTATAAAGACATGGGCATCATCAAAAACTACTGATTACATGAACAGTTCTGAAACGTTTCAGAGACTCTAATATGAAATCTATGACATTAAGGGCATTTTCAGTATGCATTGAAATACACGTTTCAATATTTAACCATCTAATCATTTTGAGTAACCAGACAAAAGCAAATAAATATAGTACTGAAAATCTTGTTTGGATAAGAGGGAAAACAATGAATAAAAAACTAAATAAAAATTACGGGTATGGTCTGGAAATCAACTCACTTTACCTTGCTAGTACATGCACAAGTCAAGTAATAATATCAGGAGATTTCTGCCAGATTAAACTGTTGCCCAACTCTTGCCACGTGGAGGCATCTCCTATTAAGAGTCTTTGTTTTTTATTAAATGATTAAACAGAGAGAGAGAGAGATAGAGAGAGAGAGAGAGAGAGAGAGAGAGAGAGAGAGAAAACACTTTCAACATTGCTTTGTTTTGAAAGTGTTTCCTTTACTTCTACATCGAAAAAGATAATGGAATAAATAAATAAATAAATAAATAAATAAATTCATTTTGTTTACATATTGTCCTTTATTTGCGCGACACGTGGCTCCAACTGGAAGCCAGCTCATAAGGAGACAGGCCGTACCACATGTTTACTGTTGTTATGTTATTTGCGCGATTGGTGGCTCCTGGAAGCCTATTTAGAGAAAATAGTATATTGTTAAAACAAACATTTACTTCAATTTTTTTTCTAATTGTAAATCATTTGAGTTGATCTGTAATCGGCTCATTCGCTCGACGATTAAAGTAATCATGATTTGGGAAATTATTATTTTTTTATGAATCACTTTAAAACATCGCATTTATCGATAAATCTTTTCGATGTGGCGTGCATAGATTTTCTTGAAAGTTTTGTTGATAAATACCAATTATATAAATAATGCTTGTTTAGGAGGGTGACAGTTGAAATTACTACCCCGAGAAAACCATTGTAACTACGAGAAAACGTAACTGCTTTTATTATTATTTTTTTATTCGCATTTTATTTATCAAACACATATTAAGTACTTTTTTTTTTATATAGGAATGACGTAATAAACATACAGCGATAATGATTCTTGTAGTCATAAAAAGCAACAACAAAAAACGGACCTGCTCAAGAAAGTGTACTTTAAATTCACTTGATTAAATACTGATAAAAATGATGTTTTATGTGTATTATAAGTTTTCTTGCACCTTTACTCACGTGCTCTTTTCTAAATTTCTTGTGACTCGGAAAGACCGATTCTTTCATTTTGGAGTTTCGAATGAAAAAGGAGCGAACGATAAATGAATGCTGAACGCAAAATTAGCGTTTTGTGAACGGTGAGCGCGAACGAAGCGAAGCGGGGAGTACAATTAAACAAACGATGAGCGCATGGAAAAAAATGGGAAAGTCGAAGTATCAGGGATGTTTCAATTCAATGATTTGTCGGGGTAATATGACGAAAAAAAAATAATTTATACGATTTCAAGCGTATTATATACGTACCATTTGTAAAACTTATGCAGAATCTTTTCGTAATGGAAGGACTTGTTTGTCAAATTGGCATACGCTAATGAGCTGGTTGAAATATTAAACAATTTTTTATATTTTACTTCTATCTATGTCGGAATTCTAGCAAAGCCGATAAAGAAAGGTGTCTTTTGGGTTGTTATATTTACATCAACAGCTGTGACAGTAATACGTTCATCCATTTTTGTTTTACATCGGTTTACTTCGTTTACCACAGTAACTACAGTTTAAAGTTGGTTATATCGCTCCTGCGAATGTGTTTGAAATGTTTTCTTTATCGTTGCTAAGTATGTAATAAATCCAGAGGTGCTCGAATGAAAGTCCACGAGACTTCACCAAGATTTGATCAGGTCCTGTGAGATTCTACGACGACCTGCACGCGCATATTTCATGCGCATGTTACAATTCGTTGTGTTACCCGTTGCCAAGTGTGTTGCTAACGCTGAGGGTATAAGAACGGATTATGAACTGCATTTAAACCAATCATATTTCAGTATTTAACATGAAAGACTAACCAAAAGTCGTTACATAATGTCCACCGCCTTATGGAGAAATTTTATTATGACCGCGCTCATAATTATGAAAAATTGTGGCTTGATGTCCGCCAACTGGATGTTATGTTTCAAGCGTTAGTTGTAACATTATGTCCGACATTAAACAAGTTCTTATTTCTCTCAAAGGAGCAGCATTGTACTATGACATTACTAAAATTGTGAAAAAGTATATGTCGTAACGTTATGTCCGACTTTAAAAAAATTTTCTTTTTCTTTCTGAAAATGATAAAATTAATAATATTATGCTTGCAACGATAACGTTTCTGATAAAATCTTTGTCCGACGTGAAAAAACTATTTTAAAATTGTGGCATAATATCATTTTAAATATGAATAAGCAAACCCCACTTTCGCCCCAATTATACGTCATTCGAATTTACTGGACTGTATAATACAAATTCGATTTGCAGAGATATTACATAAAAAAAACACTTAAAAATATAAATATTCCTATCAAACTGAAAAGGGGGGGTGTCGGTTTTGACGCCTATGCATATATTATTTTTTTTAGAATGTTGTGACTTTATCATAAAGTTTAAAGCTGCTTAGTTTGATTATATATCAACAACAAACGATCACTTAGGTGGCAGGGGACAGTTTTTTTGATTCAATTCATTGTAGCCAAGGGATGCATGTCTTCAGAACTCTGTAACTAGAATTTCCTCAGTTCCCATTCAGCACAAATACCTTTAATTCAAATCTTTATAAGGCCAATCACCAATTTCTGAAGAAAATTATTAGTCAAAACCTGTAAAATTCTCTACATACTAGTTTTTACGAGATTTTGACCCTTTCATATTTTGCTAATTTTTCATGATTTTTCAGCTTTTTAGACCTCCCCCAGCTAATTCCCTGCAGAGGGTTGACCTTCTGTACCGCGTGCATGTTGCACTATCACATGTCAGAAACTTACCGGTGTATAGTTTACAGTGTCCCATCCACCTACTTTTCGTGTTATTTTACCTCCCGTCTGTAACTTGCAATTTCACTGTGTAAAGTCAGCACAACAGTCATAGCCGCAGGTTTCGCATTTTACTTCTGATTCTTATGTACCTAACATAAGGGGCCTACATATTGCATATCAGTTTCAACAACAGACATCCCTCTAACTAATGATAATCATTAAAAATCATTTCATGAATTTTAGCAACACTCATAAGCCTTCAAGTACAGCAACTCTCAATTTTACAAAAATATTGACGGGTACTTTATTCGAAACTGTCCCTTGCTACCTTTAACATACACTAACATTCTCTGAAAAGTCATCTTGTCTTAAAATTAAAAGGCTTATGCTATTCTGAGAAAAAGTACACCACATTTTGACAATTCCATTGAGGTTTAAGAAAAATATGGCCATTTAAGTGAACCCACCATTTCCACTTTCCTCTATTCAACACAGATTCATAGGGCTCTCCATAAATAAAGCATCTTTACCTAATCTTTTAGAGGTCAACTGTTGTTCAACCCCCTTAAATAAGAAACCTTATTCAATACTACATACATTTGCTTGATATTATCATGATAAAAGCATCACATCACTTAGAAATCCCTCTACATGTATACCCTCCCCCTATTTTTTGATTTTCACAAGAAGGATTAGTTTGAACACTTTAACCTAATATTATGAAACTTTTGGCAGTTTCCTTGAGTGCATTTCTTACACATATTTGAAAACAACCATCACTGATATTTAAAATTGATCTTTTTTGGTAAATGGATGATTTGTAGCATTTTTATTCACAAAAAGTCATGTCGCCCTACATGTGATTTCTTGTTTTCATGAAAAACTAAGCCTAAAATCATATTTAGTGGATATCTTACATATTCTGGTTTCTAGTCTCCTTTTAACCTTGCTAAATTAGTAAGACCTACAAGTGTGATGTGTGCGTTTAATTAAAATGAAATTCAAACACACCCGGGTACCTGGGGACGGATGAGAATTCCATGAAAAATGTTCAAATTTTGCATGTTTTTCTACATTTTTGATGCATATATACAATAAAAGGGTAAAAATATGTTGTTTTTTATTCATTTCAAGAGTAATTATCATAGCAGATGTTATTTCAAGGTCAAATGTACATTTACTTATCCTACATGTAATGGTAATGGAGTCCATTGGAAAGAGGGGGTCGCTTTTTCAATTCTGTAAATACATCTAAAATACCATTTTTTGATAGGAAGGAGCAAAAACTTGAGTTTTTTGACATATTGTATACTTTGATAACTGCATTTGTCTACATGTAAAGTTCATTTGAAATAAAAATATGCTGTTTTAAAAAAATTGGGGGATATAAGTCAGGTGGCTTAATGTTATTTCATAAAATCAGACAGCAAAATGGCTGCAAATTCATAAATTTAATGATTTAATTGATAAAAACTGTTTTAAAGTATTTATTCTTATCTCAGTAATTAACTTAAGCCTATTAATTGTCATCAGGATAGGAAATACCTACTCTCTTAGCCAATTTACTCTAGTGGTGGTCATTCTACACATTTAAGAGGGAGTTACTCCCCTTGAATATTTTAGCTAATAAATCATGTAATAACATCTATAGCCAAGAAAATCATCCATTTTCACAAAATGAATTACTTATGGTACAAAATCCACTCAAAATTACAGTTAAAGGAGAAATATGAAAATACCATGTAGTCTTGAAGGTGGCAGGGGACAGTTTTTTTGATTCAATTCATTGTAGCCAAGGGATGCATGTCTTCAGAACTCTGTAACTAGAATTTCCTCAGTTCCCATTCAGCACAAATACCTTTAATTCACTCTTTATAAGGCCAATCACCAATTTCTGAAGAAAATTATTAGTCAAAACCTGTAAAATTCTCTACATACTAGTTTTTACGAGATTTTGACCCTTTCATATTTTGCTAATTTTTCATGATTTTTCAGCTTTTTAGACCTCCCCCAGCTAATTCCCTGCAGAGGGTTGACCTTCTGTACCGCGTGCATGTTGCACTATCACATGTCAGAAACTTACCGGTGTATAGTTTACAGTGTCCCATCCACCTACTTTTCGTGTTATTTTACCTCCCGTCTGTAACTTGCAATTTCACTGTGTAAAGTCAGCACAACAGTCATAGCCGCAGGTTTCGCATTTTACTTCTGATTCTTATGTACCTAACATAAGGGGCCTACATATTGCATATCAGTTTCAACAACAGACATCCCTCTAACTAATGATAATCATTAAAAATCATTTCATGAATTTTAGCAACACTCATAAGCCTTCAAGTACAGCAACTCTCAATTTTACAAAAATATTGACGGGTACTTTATTCGAAACTGTCCCTTGCTACCTTAATACAATCTCCAATATACTTAACACAAAGGCATGTATACTTAGCACAAAGTCATGTACATTTCTGTATGTGTATGTATACATATCTCGTACATCCGACGTCCGACACATATTCTCATATGTATTACAACTTTATCATTATCTCGTAATAAGTTAAAATTATTGTGTTCAACTTATTTGTACATATTACATACAACTGTATTTTTCGTTATTTCGACTGAGTATTTCGATTGTACGACATGATATCTCCTTATAACGACTTTATAACTGCTTATGACTACATGTTATCGCGTACATAAAACAATTATTTCGTTAATACACTGCACGGCTCATTATTTCATGATGACGTATCGTTTTGTAGGCATGACACATTTTTCGACATTCAGATTTAGTATCTTGTTTATCGGACAGAGTATCTCGTTATTACGACATATTATCTCGAACGTACGACATATTACTTCGTTATCACAGTGTACGACTTAATACTTGTACATATGAATATTTTTCGATATTTCGACTGAGTATCTCGAATATTCGACATAATATCTCGTTATAACGACTTCATATCTGCTTATGGCTACATGTATTCTCGTGCATACAAACAATTATTTCGTTATTACACTGCACGACTCATTATTTCATTTCGACTTATCATTTTGTAGGCATGACATATTTTTCGTTATTCCGATTAAGTATCTAATTATCGGACTGAGTATTTCGAGCGTACGAGATATTAACTTGTTATAACGACGAAGTATCTCGTTTTTACGACATGTTATCAAAATCGTACGACATATTACTTCGTTATTACAGTGTACGACTGATATATCGTTAATTTGACTGAGTATCTCGAACGCACGAGATACAATCTCCTAATGACGACTTCATATCTGCTTATGACTACATGTTATCTTTTACATACTACATATTATTTCGTTATTTCATTACACGACTCATTATTTCATGACATAATTTCTGTTATTCGATTTAGTCCTTCGTTTATATATATATACGACATGTTATCCCGTACGTACGGCATAGTACTTATCATTGCGAATAACGACTTAGACACTAGCTATGATTGAGAATCTCGAAGGTGCGATATTTTTTTCGTTATTACGACTAGTATTTCATTATTACGTAATGTTATTTCGTATGTAGGAATTTGTTTCGTTACAACAGTATGTGACTTATCATTTTGTACGACATATTATATTATGTTACATAACTGTTCGCGTACGTGTAAAATAATTTGAATCAACATTTTTAACATGTTCCATTTTCTACTCGTTGTTTATGAAATAATTCTATGAATTTGATAAAACCAAAGACATAATCGTCCTTAATTAATACATGTATCTGCTTTACATAAATAACGTCTGACGTACACTTATATTATAGTCTATAGTTTTATCAAAAAATGCTACACGTTTTCACCTACATGAACTTTTCATTCTACACGTTTTGTACAACTTGTACAACAATATGCAGAAATTATGACCTAATACACATAAAATTAGAGGATTCCCCTAGTCACACGTACTTGTTGAAATGCTTAACCGCTCTATTATCTCGCTTTGTATCTTATACATGTACAGGTACGTTCGACATAGTTTATGTCGTTTGTAAAACTTATTTTATGTCGTAGTAATCACATACTATCTCGTACGAACTACCGCTCTAATATCTCGCTTTGTATCTTATACATGTACAGGTACGTTCAACATAGTTTATGTCGTTTGTAAAACTTATTCTATGTCGTAGTAATCACTTACTATTTCGTACGTACTACTTTTTTCTCGTACGTACATGTACGACATATTATCTCGATTGTTATAACGACTAAGTACGAGGGTTGTCTAAAACGGGGCTTAATTCATCTGGAGTGACCAGGGTCCGCCGAGTTGCTAATTGCTCTACACAATTAAATAGACGGAAACGATAAAAAAAATATTGGAAATATACCAATTTCGTCTCAATCCATCGTTTTAGAACTCCACAAAAAATTATTCATTCATTTTTATTTTCATATTATCTCTGAAGTCGTATAACTACATGAGGCTGATATATTTATGATTGAAATATGTTACTACGTAAAGTCTGCTTATGCTTTATACATGTAACCTTAGAAAAGCATACTAAATTACTTAATTTGTTAATGAAGGGACAAACTGATAGGAATCATACCAATGTCCCATCGCAACATCATCATTGTGCTATCGCAACATTGTCTTCGTGTTATCACACGAGATATCGCAATGTAACTCGTGGCGCATCGGAGTATCGAATTAATAATCTTGTTTATAGAACTGTGCCCGCATCTTATGATCGATAATATCTTGAGATTAACCATTCAGTGTTCGTGTCTTAGCAGAATACATGTTGTATTAGTATATCATGCATGTTAATGTTACCGTAAATGAGGCGATATGTTTCGTCCGATATTGGTCGAATCGTCTTCTCGACTGGCGCTCCTGAGGTCTTCCACCAAAAGGAAACAATGCTAAATAGCAAAAGTAGACTACAAAACAAAAAATAAGACATAAATAAAGCATAAAAAGGCCATTTAGAAAAATAATTAACTGAAGCAAATTCTGTTAGAATTAGGTTAAAACCATAGGGACGACAACGAACACCGACTGATAGCAAAAGGTCATTCAAAGACCCTCGTGAAATAAAAGTAAACGTACATGTATATAGCAGACAAGAGAAGTTATACAGTATAGACAGACAAATTGACGACAAACATAATAGAATTAGAAAAGTCTGACCTGATCTGTTAACTGGAGTAAAATTATACAGATAGACAAACAGACGACAAACAAAATGTGATCAGAAAGGCTCACCTGATCCGTTAGCTTAGGTGAAAGCTATACAGACAGACGACAAACCAAATGTGATCAGAAAGGCTCGCATGGACCCGAGGCCACGAAACTTAGACGGGATTTTTTTTTATCTCAATCTCACTTTTCCACAAGAAATATATAATGGAATAAGGGGACTGAGATCAAAATTGAGCCCGTCTACGTTTTATGGCCCTGGGCCAGATCTGTCAGGTTTTTTTTACTGACAGGCAAACGGACGACAAACATAATATTATCAGAAAGGCTCACCTGGTCTGTCCGCTTAGGTGAAAGCTATACAAACAGGCAAACTGACGACAAACAAAGAGTTATCAGAAAGGCTCACTTGGCCCCGGGGCTATAAAACTTAAACGAGATTTATTTTGATCTAAGTCTCACTTTTCCACTAGGAATATATAGTGGAAAAGGGAGGATGAGATCAAAAGTGAGCTCGTCTACGTTTTATTGCCATGGGGCCAGATCTTTCAGCTTGAGTGAAAGCTATAAAGTCATGCAAACAGACGACAAACAAAATGTGATCAGAAAGGCTCGCCTGATCTGTCAGTTTTGGTAAAAGCTGAAAATCATATTTATGATTAACACACACGAAAAAATAACAAAAGGTTAATGCGTGACCCTCCTGAAATAAAAGTACATGTACATGACAAATTAGGTGAAAGCTACATGTATACTCACAGACACACGGACGACAAACAAAATGCGATCAGATTGGCTTACTTGATCTGTCATTGACTGTCAGCTTTGGAAAAAACTGAGAATATGAGACTGAGAATATATATATATAAATATATAAATATATATATGATAAACAAAAACAAATATTATCTAAAGGTTGTTGCATGACCCTCCTGAAATTCAATGTAAAAGTACATGTATATAACAGATTAGAGAAGTTATACAAACAGAATAAGGGACGACAATCAAAATGTGATCAGAGAGGCTCGCCTGATCTGTCAGCTTTTGTGAAAGCTGTACACGCATACATAGGTAAACAAACGAAGAACTAAGAATGATCAGAACTTCAAGGCTCGCCTGAATTTTCAGAATGGGTGAAGCTGAAGAGAAAATATTATAAATATAGATATAAGACAAACATAATTGCATAATATAGTAAGGATATCGAATATTATGTTAATAATTATTCATTTCATTTATACTTTTTATGTTTAGAGCAAATTTTTACTGGTGACATTGAACTTTACAACAATCTGAGTTTGAGAACTCAACCCCTAAGTAAACAACGTATCTAATAAAAAAAAAACAACCTCAGATCTTATCAGTGCTTTAAGTAAGTGTTCTGAATTGTTTGTACCATGCAGAATCCTATAATTATGGTATCAAAAATGCGGAATTCCTACATGAATGAATTACATGTAGTGATACATGTAGCTCGACGTGTTGCACTGTACGAATACCGGTATATGCTTTGCTGTTATTCACAACAAATCCGGATGGTGTATTCTGTACTATTATTTTATTCGAACAAAAAAAGGATTAATAAAAATTCATATAGATCCGGCTTACTCGTAACTTGAATGGCAAAGCAAGCTTTTGGAAAAGCCGTTACTGGCATTTCACTTTACGACTACTATTCTTGAATAGAAAAATTCCGCATTAATAATGATTATTTGGGCGTTCTTGTAATGAACGTTTGATTTAAAAGCAAAGCTTTTCTTATGATTTTTTAAAAATTATTCTCTCTCTCTCTCTCTCTCTCTCTCTCTCTCTTAATTTGTTCCGAAATAATTAAATGTCCATTATGCACTAGTTGAATAAGTATACTTTTAAGTGGTAGCGATCAAAGTATTAATAAATCATTATTAAATTCGATTTTGATTTTGAAAAAAAATACAATGAGATCGATAAAGGAAAGCAAAATATGTTAATTGACACACTAGTCTACGGATTTGTTTTCAGATAGATGTAAATTTAGTACTTATAATTTTCGGCAGGTATTTTGAGACCTCGTTGATGAAAGTATTTTGCGCCAAAACAGCATTTTTATGATCTAAGTCAAAATTGCATCCTTATGACTTAAGTCAATTTATACAAGATTGGAGAAGTATAGTAGATAACTCACCAAGATGTATTAATTATAGAATTTTTAAATTTAATTGTTGATTTTACCTACAGATCTATGGATCACGTTTACAAAATTACGAACATGTTAGTGGCGTCGGATACAATTTGAAAGTGGGGGGGGGGGGGGGGGGGGCTGGACAAATCCTCAGAAATCTTGACGAGCAAAAAAAAAACACCAAAACAACCCTTCATCCCATAATCATGAAAATCTTAATCGGGGGGGGGGGGGGGGCTAATATACACTCAATCTGTTCATGGTATATTAGTGAATAATTATGTTTACTGCGAGAAAAAGTGGTGGGGGGAGGGGGGCTCAACCCTCTATAATGTTATGTGTCCAATGGTTGTGTCTAACTTTGCAAAAATAAGTGTGGGGGCTAAGCCCCTCTAGCCCCCCCCCCCCCCTCCCGGTTCCGACGCCTATGCTTGTAATCACCGATTCTCCATAGTAACAGGTAGATGGCATAATATTGAAAACAATTTAAGAAAATGTACAATGTGTGACTCTAAAAGTATTGGGGATGAATTTCATTATATTTTAGAATGTACACATTTTGTAAACGATAGAAAAATGTTTTTGTCCAAGATATATCATGAAAACCCAAATGTTATAAAATTAAACGAGCTCATGAATACTTTTAATGTAGAAAATATAAAAAAAAACTTGTCAAGGTTTGTTAAGAAAATGTTCAATGCCTGTTCTTCCAGAAACCAACTTCAACAACCTATTGTATTGTATTAACTTAACTTTTTCCATCATTCTTACTCCTCCTGTACATGTGACCCTTGACTGTTTTTGTGTACAATTGCATATACTGATTTTGAACCATAAATACCAGTGAACTGGTCTTGAGTGAATAAAGAATTGAAGTTGAATAATTCTAAATAATTTTTTTATTAAGAACGCTCATATATATCTGGAATTCGTATTCTTAAGTATGTTTTTGAATTGGAAACTTTAAAGAAGGCTTTTGTCCCTAATGTCGGTATACATTGTGTACATGTATATGGCTACGACAAATCACAGGCGCGGATCATGAATGGCTTTTCTAAGGATGATAAATTTAACTTATTATTGTTAACAACTTGGACAATGCAAGGTTTGCGATAACTATTTTATGAAAGGGTTGAACTGAAAAATAAATACAGAGTGCACTGGTCTTCCTATCTTAAGAGATATTTTGCTTTTTGGGTTACTGTGGAGGTGGTTCTAATGCGTGTTTTCCCTATCCCAATTTACAAATTAATTTAATTACTCTTAAGTTCGACACACGCATAAACTAAACTGACGTGGAAATATTTCTCACAACGATGGTTTTACGAACATATCTCTTTTAAAAATATTTGGAAAAATGTCAATAGGCGCTTAAAACTCTATGTCTTAAAAAAAAGATTATATTTATTACATGTTAATAAAACAGTGATGTCAACGCCGAATATTTATTATTGCCATTTTAATCAAATATTTAACAATGAATATGCCCGTTGAGCGCCAAAAATCTATTTACTTCTTTTCGGGTTGTACCAGTCTGTCAAATATTAGATTATAAATAATAACTACGAAATTTATTTCTCGATGAAAAGGGGGGGGGGGGGCAATGGAGGTACTGTTATCCTTCATAAAAACAAATTAAGGCAAAGTGAATATATATGATACATAACGTTACATGTAATATAATATTCTCGGTCGGCTCTTGACATATCGAAAGCATTATTTCTTCTAATTTTTGCCCCATCTCCAAGGTTTTTTTTTTTTTTTTAAAAAATACCTTTTAAAATGTGGAAATTTAACTGAAGAATGAAAAGACTTCTAGTTTATTTCCTAATTTGAATTTACGGCTTTCGTTTATAAATCTTAATTTTTATCAACCTGTAAAATTGTCTCTCTAATTAATAATATCAGTACATTTCATTTATTGCTTACAATTATTTTCAACATTTTTTTACATTGTATTAAAAAATCATTTGATAATTAAATAAATTAATTTCCAATATCTTTAACTGTTTTTGGCAAGTAGAATTTGGTATGGGATAGCGCATTGTTTGACGGGGTGGGGTGGGGGATGTCATAATCACATCAAACGATACAGAGAGACCACCTTTCAGGTTAAAGGGGGATGTGTACAATATATTTGCAACACCTGTGTTTTTAGAACAATGAAGCCATTTTCAACAGACACCAGAGATTCACACCTTTTGTTTTAAAACTGGGCAATACCGGATGTGTACAATATATTTGCAACACCTGTTATTTTGAAACAATGAAGCCAATTTCGACAAACACACGAGAATATCACTATTTTAAATCAAAGACATTGTAATTGTACCTAAAATTTAATGATTTTAGCGCCATTACGTTCACTTCTAAACTAGTAAATTTTCATAATATATTAAACTTCAAATATAAATAATCTATAATCTATTGAAATTTGAAACAATTAGATCTGCATTTTCTTAAAATGTTAGTACATTATCATTAACGTGGACAATCGGCAAAAAAAAATTGAAAAATAAAAGAAACTATAATTATGAAAGAAAACTTAAAAACAGAAATTAAGAAAAACCAGACAATGAAAATTAAAGCGTACGTCTTGGAAGACTAAACATTATAATAACTTAATGATTGTTAAATTCATCCCTTCTATTAGAAGATAAGTGAAGATATCCATATTTTTAATCATGAGTTGTCTAAAGAAAGACTGTTTTATAAATTGTAAGCATTGTGACATTGTTTTAAATTAGATAAATTGAGTGAAGTCGAAGTTACACGATCCGTTACGAAATCGTTGCCTTATAAACATTCACATTCTGCTTGAAATTTTATGAGGCTTTATCTTAGATAAGATATCAAATTACTAATAAAACATAAACTCTTATAATCACAAATTGTTTTAATTATTCTACACACGACGATATTAATTAGGTGGCACTTACCTGATAGTCTTCATTCTTCTTTTCAACCTGTCACGGGTCGCAGCAGGGGTCAAAGTGTATGCGTGTGTTTACCTGCGGCCAGGTGCAATAATCAGCACGTTCTCTATTGGTTGATTCATTCACGTGATCATTTTAAAATTAATTTTAGAGGGATATGGATTACCTGAAAGACTCGATCCTAAATGCTAAATGGGGAATGACATTTCGTATAAGAAGTAGTATTGATTTTCACCTTTATCTTTTAATCTTAAAGTAAAAATAAACACATTACAAAGCCGACAAATTTAATTTTAAAACATGATCAGTTTTTTTAAGTGTACCTTCATCAGTGCGGACATAATGTGACGCTATTGTTGATTAAAATTAATGGCGAGTATGTTCAGTGCGGACATAATGTGACGCTCTTATTGATTAAAATTATTGGCAAATATGTTCAGTGACGGCGGACATTAAGATTATTTATGTTTAAGTTAGACGAATATTTCGTAACATCGAACTGTAAATGGCGATTAAAAGTAAAAATAATGAAATTTATAAGGAGGCGGACATAATGTGGCGATGTCAAAAAAAAGTGGCGGACATTTCGTGATGGCGGACATAACGTGACGATTTTTTCAAAAAAGTGGCGGACATTTCGTGATGGCGGACAAAACGTGACGATTTTTTCAAAAAAGTGGCGGACATTTCGTGACGGCGGACATAACGTGACGGCGGACATAACGTGACTCAACAACACTCTTTGTTTAGGTATGCCATATGGTGGGTATTTCATTTTTGTATAAATCGGGCATTAATTTCCTGTTAAATAATAACTTTCATATTAAATACTAGTAATATTTTTGAAAGAATTATCTCAAATTGGATATTTTAACAGACTCTTTATCTAGATTTGTCATATAATGGAATGCATTTTTACACAAATTCAACATCAATTCCTTGTCAACAGTTGACTTTTTTGAATTATTCTCACCAGAGCTGGTATTATCACTAGTGAGCATTCGTTCACAGATATCTTGTTCACTTTGGAATTTGTCTGTACTGTTATTTGTAATTATGATATATATTGACATTAATCTGTAATTTATAGTAATTATGGTTCAGAATGTCAATAGAGTTACTAAAATCATAAAAAAAAGTAACAAATCAAATGCATTTTGGTTTATTTACTCATAGACAATGTGATATGTAGTTAATTTCTAAAGGAGCATCCATCACTTAACCCTAGTCGAGATGGAATAAATCCAACATATTGTCCATATTGGTCTGGATATTTGTCTCTAAAAGTCCAAACGAAGCAGCTTGGTATGATTCGCCTCACACCAATACCAAGGCATCTATGATGCCACAGGATGAATTGACGGCATGCAGCATGACGCTTGCCCTTGTTGTAATCTTCCTGTGGCAAAGCAAGCACATCTTGCCTATACATCTGAACAATTTGGAGGACCAATTCATCCATAACAAGAAGATTGAAATCCTGTAAAAATATTTATATAAATATTATTTGAGTATCTCGTGCCCCATGATCTGCAATTATCACGTTATTTGAAACAGAAACTTCACTGCTACCACAAATTATACGTACTTGGAAATTCCTTTGTCTCTCCTGACGAGCCTGAGCTGCTAAATATCCTCTATGGAGTCCTCGTCTGCCTGAGTGACATATCTTGTTCCTCTTCCGGGTGGCTTCCTCTCCCTTTCCCCTTGTCTCTTCCAGTTCCACGTCGCACTAGGTTGAGCTGGAGTCGCTGTCCTATTTCTGTTCTTTTCTTGGTCTTTAACTTCTTACTGGACTTTCACAAGGACTTGCCTACACAATTTAAGATCTGGGTGTGAATGGATTACTCAGTAATTTACTGCTTATAAATTCCATACAATAAATGATTTATCAGCTGTTTACTAATTTCAACGGCTGTGAAATACAAAAAATAAATATTTTGCTGATCATATATCTGATGCTTACTAAAAGAAAAGTAAAATTATTAATTTTCGTACATAATATATCGATTCGTTATACTGAATGCGAACGAGACCAAACAAGCGACGAAGTTTTATTTAATCCCCTAAGGTGCCCCATATTTCCCCTATATATAGATCGTACATACACATTCAAGAGCTATAGTAAAGATATTGTAAACGACAGACGTTTTACACTTATAACCAATGATAGCATTTAAAGCTGCTTGGTCCGATTTTAAATCAAATTTTATGC
Organism: Magallana angulata; assembly: GCF_025612915.1. Classification (NCBI taxonomy): domain Eukaryota; kingdom Metazoa; phylum Mollusca; class Bivalvia; order Ostreida; family Ostreidae; genus Magallana; species Magallana angulata. The sequence continues at coordinate 12,223,172 of NC_069112.1, read as the reverse complement.
ACGCCTTTAAACAATGGTTATGCTTAGTATATGTATAATAATTGACATTGCAGTAGTTTTACCCGTCAATTATTCCAAATTTCAATGAAGAAAAATACGTTCAAAATTTGCTAACAAAACAAACGACATTAAAAGGTACCGCGTTAGTTCGCCTCATGTTAAAATTTCACCCCTGACGAAGAGACGGGTATGGTTGTATTACGAATTTGACATCGCTTTAAATAAAGGTCGAAATGATCAGACAAATTACAAATAAACATGTATACGTTTTGTTCGCCAATATTTCCAAAGTCTGCTTTCTTTACAATCGATGCATAGCATGCGGGTTAAATAACCCCAATCATTCGGGAGACGAAACCAAGCGGTTTCCTTTTCCAAACATTCCCGTGATGCATTTTGGTTTGTTTTTTCGTTTGCCCAAAGAGAAATTATTTGTATTTACTTTGAATATTTCTAACTTTGAAAGGAGACTGATTCTGCTGGTGTAAATAGGAAAAAGTCCATAACTTTCTAAAATAAATGATTTGTATGAAAAAAAAATTGATACTGTAATTACAAAAAAATCGGACCAAGCAGCTTTAAAACCTTTACCTTTTAAACGTGCATTATATGAGAGATATCCAAATTCGATTTATAAAGCATTCATAACAACTAAACAACCTACCTCTTCTTCCATCTTCATTTCCTGCGGACATGCGCAATGAAAATGTTTACGCACTTCCTTCATCAATATTAATGAGAATGTGTCGAAATCCTTAATGCAAATTACGCTTGATTTCTTTGTTATTTCAATGATGTATTTTGCAAAACTTTGTGGAATGTATCATTTATACCTCTCAACATTTTCCCCATTCGTAAGATCGTTCTTTAATGCGAATCAAATCGAATTTTTGGATGGATAGCTTTAATATTTGATTTTTTTGGTGACAGTTTTTTGACGGAATTATCCAGATTCAAAAGTTTCAATGTTTTCTCTTATTTTTAAAGAGCAGGTTCCAATAAGGGCCAAAAGTGGTGCCTAATATATGAATGCTTGGTTGGTAAACAAGACGAACAATGAATCTTTCACACATTATACAATTTACAAACTCTTTATGTAACGTAAAAATTAAAAAAAAATTTTTAATTAAATCCGGAGAATTAAATTTGTCACGCTTTTCTTTTTAAGCATTGACAGCATACAAAGTCAATATTTCCGGTGATTAGTTGCATCCTCTCTTCGGTGATTCGGGTGAATTTTTTTACCAGCTGGGCGATGTGAACGCAAGGTATTGCTTTGATATTGATTTTTTTCACCATTAACTTATACATGTGTTGAATGTTTATAATTAAGGTCTTCCGTTTCCAACGGAAGACCTTATTGTTTTTCTTAGGTTTCTTTTTCCCTATAATTAAGGTCTTCCGTTTCCAACGGAAGACCTTATTGTTTTTCTTAGGTTTCTTTTTCCCTATTATTATTATTTTTTTTTTCTTATCGATTTTTTTAAATTTTAAAGGATATTGACAATCGTATACATTATCGAAATGGGAGTGTTTGAGGAAGAATTCTGAAATTTCATTGATATTTTAAACGTATCGTTTAAAAATCGGACGGAAGACCTACTCGTTACTCGTAACGAGATCGTATCTAGTTAGGGTCTTCCGTCTTCAGCGGAAGACCCTTCTATTATTCTATTGTTAGGGTTTTCCGTTTTTCAACGGAAAACCCTTCTGTTATTCTACTGTTTCTTATTATTATTTTTTTTTTTATCCGCAAATTTTGTGTAGGCCATTTCTCGTACATTTGTTGTCTGATTGTTATGAAACTTTCAGGGTATGTAGACAATGTTAATATCTCGAGACGTTTTTTTCAAATTTTTAAAATTCACTTCCGGTTATGAGTTATTGCCCTTTAATTGAAAATTGGGGGGTCTTTTGTCCAGAGTTGATCTCGGGAACTACAAAAGATAGTTGCATGAAATTTAGCAGAATTGTTGGTAACATTTTATAGTTTTGCTGGCATGAAAAGTTTGGCAAAATGTTTTTTAGTTTTTAAGCTATTTGCCGGTAAAGTATAAGGTTTTGGGGGGTCTGAAATTTTGTTGTTCTTTGTATAATAACCTTTAAACTAAAAATATTTTGTTAATACATATAGAGCAAAAGTTGTTTAGAATAACGAGAGCTTTCATTTAAAATTAAGAAAAAAGGGCTGGCCCCTATAATTAGGGGTCAGCAGCTCATACACGTATTTTTCTGATAGCAAAAATCGTTATCATTTTATGAAAAAAAATTAATTCAGTTATTGTTAATATATTAGATAATGTCATTTGGTGTCAAATTTAAAAAGTTCTGTGCCCATTTTTTTTCAAATTTCATAAAACAAATATGTGTGAATCGTACATGAACGAGTTAATTTGTCTACATAGACACACAAGCGAACAAATGCCGTTTTAAGGCCCAGGCATTTACTGCATTACATTGTGTTGCGTCTTAGATAAATTGTTGTGATTCAATTTCATTTTTTTTTCATCTAGGCTATATCATTTATGAATTCAACTACTTATTTAACACGTTCTAATCGGCCACGCAGAACAAATGTTTGCAATGTTTGTCGCGGACCCGCGAATGTAAACAGTAACGAACGGCATTGTAGAAAAGAGAGAGCGTAATGCAGAAGATAAGTTGTGCATTTTTCGGTGTACACATGCATTTTCAAGTTACTGTGAAACATATGAACATGCACAGGGAACAATACTACATATTTGTATAAGGAGGGATATATTCTCGTGTGAATCGTTTACGAGGAAATTCTGACAGCCACACTTCTGTCGACCATGTCGACGGATGTGTATGTTTCCATTGATCAGCCGTTGATAAGCTACGAGTAATAAAGGGGAAAAGATGGACATTAAAGTGTGTGATCTATTCGGATGTTACTGAAGAAGGTGAGGCTTTTTATTCCTTTTAAAGTTTCTTGTCTATAGTGGTTAAAATGTCAGCATGTTAACTTAGTCTATAGATGTACATGTAAGTACGTGCACACTGTCACTGATGTATGTTATTTTTCTAGTCCAGACAATATAAATCCTTTTAACAGAATTGAATCCCAAATGTTGTACCTTTCACTTGTTTTTTTCTCCTTTTTACCAGAATTTTGTGTAAATTACAATTCAATTTATTGACAAAATCCACATGTGGCGAAAGTCATACATACAGTATACAAATATACATGTAGTTGGTACTGTACATAGATTTTCTTATGATATGTCCATCGCGTATGAATTTACAAATATATCTTGATGATTTAACATCTGCTGGGTTAAGAATTTTATAAGAATTACAGAGTTAGATGTTTTGTTATGGTGTGGGTGTTTGTTTACTAACGTGTACTTTTTACATTGTTTACTGGATGTTTAGACTTGCTCGAGGTTCATTGGTGACTGGAAAGGATGACCGAATTTATCTATTTAAAAAAAAATCAGATTGTGAATTTTCAACTCAAAATTCAAAGCAGGGTCTAATTAGAAACATATGTCATTGATCATATTCTTGTGCGGAAGACTCCAAATGTAGACATAAATACCCTGTAGACATACATGTAACATCAAGTAAATAAAATTGTATACTTCAGACTTCAGAGTTAAAACATGACTAAAAAGTCTTTAATATTTTTATGATGCCGATCAATGTATCATTAGAGAGGTTTAGCAGACCAACGGGTACCCGGTACATGTACTTGTACATGTAGTTTACAAGTTAGAACTATGCGTACCACTCTACCAGTTCACATAATTTTTCTTGTTTAGCAGTTTTGATGTGTACTTGAATTGTCCTTGTTAATGTTTAAAATGTAATTTTTCATTTATATTCTCTTTTTTTAATCTGACTACTGGCAGTACTGGCATGCCAGCAGTTCTTGTCGAGGACCATTTCTCGCTGGTGCAATGTTACATCATATTTTCGTATAAAATTTTATGTGTTGATAAAATGACGTAACAATGCACTGATGAAAAATGGTACTCAACGATAACTGATCGCACGCCAATATTGATTAATTACAGACAAAAACTGAAGGTTGCAAGTGTTATTTTTTATTGAACACCATTGTTTAAAATAACTTTTTATATATGTGACGGTCAGACCGGTTTAAATACCAGTGTTCAGTTGGTAGAGCACCTGACTAGAGATTCAGGGGGCCCAGGTTTAATTCCTGGTTTGGTCCTTCATTATTTCTCCCATCCTGTTACAATATTAAGGCTTGGACGTTTCTGTACTTAGCCGATTCGGTACATATAACTATACATGAGATGCGATACGATACATATCACGATACATTGCAACTAAATGAAAACATGAATAAGGGTTAAAAATTTATTCAATCTGTCGATGTATTACCGCATGTCCAAAGTTATTTTGATATATTTAAAATGAGCGTTGCACAATTTACAAATTACTTAAGTCTCATATACACTACTTTTTCATTAACAAGTAATCCAAAAGTTGTCCACACTCCAGATTTAGCTTCCTACAGGTTTGACAACTTTACGAGGTTTTCCGCCATCTTTGTACTTTCATATTAAGCGCGCAGACTAAAAAATAGCCGATATATGAAGCTCAGATATTTTTGGAAAATAAAACAAAGTCCGCATAGGTATCGTAATGTATTAATGGTAAATGTAACAATCCAAATATCGTCAAAATAAATACCATGATGCACCGGTGCATCGGTGGATCGTTCCATCCCCATACAATACTGGTGTTGTAACCAACCCCTGGAACTGACAGGTTAACTCCTGCCAGGGGAAGAGCCAGGGGTGATCTTTGAGGGTGAAGATCATTTAAGGGGGGGGATGTGATGGTCAGACTGGTTTGAATACCGGTGCCAGATACATGTAGCTCAGTTGGTAGAGCACTTGACTAGAGATTCAGAGGGCAAGGTTCGAATCCCAGTCTGTTCTGTCATTATTTCTCCCATCTTGTACATATATATCAGATCTATTCAAGTCAGTGTCAGCTACATTATGCATACACAATTTTACCCGCTCCTAAACCACAAACTTTCTTATTAGTGGATTCAGCTTACTGCTGATTGGCTGCTGTTGCAGCAGACTTATAATATATGCACGCACAAAACACAATGAACTTATCAGAGAATGAAAAATTCATCGAGTTACTTTCAACTGTTGGAATTTGGGTATTTTTTAAAAATGTATACTTGTGGCAAAACATATGATTATGTGGTACATACAGCTGTAGCTTTATGAAGAAAATTTTGGTTAGACCATATATACCTATCATGCAAGTAAATGATATTTACAAAAAACTTGCAATTTATGGCGCACGAAATATACGCTACTTTTATAAAGATTGACATACATGTAATGTAACACATTCTGTGAAAAATAATCTATTAAAAATTCTTCATTAAGTTTACTCATACATGTTTTATGCTTATTACACATAGTATTGTTTTTAAAAAATGTAATTTAAAAGAAAAGAAACCAAAACCCTCGCCAAATTTATTTGCAAAAAAAAAAAACCGGTAGAATTGATAAAACATGGTATACCAGAAGGAAATACATGTACTTTGAGCTAATTATTATTTTTTTTTTATTTCAGCTCAAAACAGCCTCTTGTTACCACATGGCTTTTACCGGTACCTGTTGATTCTTGTGGGTCAGCTCCTGAGATTAACCTGTCACCTCTATCCACATGCATATTCCTTGTGTTCTACAGACTATTTACCGGTAATTCAAATTAAATCCGATAATGCATGAACAATAATGGAACTTGAAGAAAGCATCATGCCATGTTGTGGTTTGTGTTTGATAAGAAATTATGAAAACAAAATTAAGGCTGTTTAAAGAAATTCATAATTGCTGTGAAAATTTGTTTTTCAATAAAAGTATGCAATTATGTTTCCTTTATTTTTTATTTCATAAAGATATTTAGATGTGTTTACATAATTGAAAAATCCCCCCCCCTCCCCTCTATTTAATTGTCTGCATTAAGATTACATGTAGGATATGTAAATGTACATTTGACTTTGAAATAACATCTGCTATGATAATTACTTTTGAAATGAACAAGAAACAACCTATTTCTACCTTTCTAAGGTATATATGCAGAAAAAAAGTAGAAAAACATGTCAAATTTGAACATTTTTCATGGAAATCAACTCTGTCTCCAGCTACCTGGGTGTTTGAAGTTTATTTTAATTTAAGGCAGATGTCTAACTTGTTGGTTGTATCTTACTATTTTAGCATGGTTAGAAGGAGACTAGAAATCAAAATAGAATAGATATTCACTAAATATGATTGTTAGCTTACTTTTTTTCATAAAAACAAGAAATCACAAGCAGGACAGCTGTCTATTTGTTAATTAAAATGGTGTAAATCATAAAATAAACAAATAATTAGGATCAAATTTTAGAATCATTGATGATTGTTTTCAAATATGTGTGAGAAATGACTCAAGGAAATTGCCATAAGTTTCATAAAATTAGGTTAAACATTTTTAACCATGACTTTTTATGAAAATCAAAAGATGGGGGGGGGGGGGGGGTATACATGTAAGGATATTTCTAAGTGATGTGAAGCTTTTATCATGATTATATAATGTAGATGCATGTTGTATTGAATAAGGTTTCTTTTCAAAGGTGGTTGAACAACAATTGACCTCTAAAAGGTCAGGTAAAGAAGTTTTACTATGGAGAACCCTGTAAATCTGTGTTTATTAATGGAAATTGGAAATGGGGGGTTCACTTAAATGGCCATATTTTTATTAAACCTCAATGGAATTTGCAATATGTAGTATTCTTTTTCTCAGAATTGCATTAGCTTTCTTATTCTAAGACAAACCGTCTTTTCATAAAATGTTAGTGTACTAATTGCAGTTAAAGGTACATGTACAAGGAATAGTTTCGGATAAAGAACCGTCAATATTTTTGTAAAATTGATAGTGACTGTACGTGAAGATTTACCAGTGTTGCGTAGATTCGTGAAATGAATTTTAATGTTTATCAATAGTTAATGGGATGTCTCTTGTTGGAATTGGTAAGGCCTAAAAAAAAAATAGTGTGTTTAGGGTAACACTGATGAAAAAATTAGGTTAGGTAGGTGGGGATTTTTTTTTATTTTATCTATTTTTTTTTTGGCCTGAATCCTAAGAATGTTTGTTTGTTTCATATTTAAAAACATATTTTTTATTGGAAATAAGATGAAATTCACAGTCGGATAAAATCAGGCATCTAAAAATGGTAGGATCGGGCCATTTTTGTAGGTTAGGTCGGGTTACCCGAAACCCACAACTTTTTTTTTTTTAGGCCTAAGCAATATTAAGGCCCCTAATTTTAAGTACATGAGAAGCAGTAATAAATTGTGAAACTTGCGGCTTTGACTGTTGTGTTGCCTTTACACAGTGAAATTGAAGGTTACAAACTGGAGGTTATATAACATGAAATGGAGGTGGATGGGATATTATATGCCTATTTAGTATGTACTGGGTATGAGGACAATAGCAAGTTTATTGTCCCCCAAGACAGCAACTATTTCATGAGGCAAAGCCAAGGGAAATAGTTGCTGAGGGGTGGGACAATAAACTTGCTATTGTCCAGATAGTCAGTTAATTGGTATATTATTGTACCGAAAAAAACTTTATTTGTCAGCGATGCAGAATTTCTTGATGATAAACAAATTAGAGTTATCAAACTTTGTATTTAATGCGGTGATCTAATTAGGTCAGAGGTGTTCCGAGTTTAAAAAGGAGGGAAATCAAATTCTGCTGATGAATGGTTTTGATGACTATTCACCATGGGCAGATAGCATGGATACTATTTCAAATTAGATAGAAAGCAAGTTTGTGTAGGCTTCTAGTGATCAGTTTGTCCGTCTGTCCATCCGAGATCGCTTGACCGGAGCATAGCTTCTCTCCCCTTGGCCCAATCTTGCTCATACCTCATCCACAGGGTTCCTTTGGGTTAAGGATGTGCTGTGACCTTGAACCATGTTGTTAGGTATAAGGTTAAGGTCATAGTAGAATTACATATATAACATCCTTGTCTTGGGCATATCTTCTCTCCCTTTGGTCCAATCTGGCTAATACTCACAGACTGTCTCTATCGTTAATCGATGTGCAGTGACCTTGCATGAAATTTCTAGGTAAAGGGTGAAATATCATATCGGATCATGCAAAAATCCTTTTTTCAGAGCATATATACTTTCTACTAACCCCTATAGGGCTCAGACTTCACATAAGCAGAGCTTTTGAGTAAAGGGTGTGTAGTGACCTTGAACCTATTTTCAAGGTAAACTGTGAAGGTCATAGCAGAATTATATTTAAAAAATCCTTGTCTGGAGTACATCTTCTCTCCCTTTGCTCCAATCAGGCTCATACTTCACCCACATGATGCCTTTGATCAAAGGATATGCAATGACCTCGAATGATATTTGTAGATCAAGTGTCAAGGTCATATCAGATCACAGAAAAATCCATATTTTAAGAGCATATATATACTCTCCTTTTAGCCCCTAATTGGCTAATATTTTGCCTAAACAGAGCTTATTGGTTAATGGCGTGCAGTGACCTTGAACCATGTCAATGTGAAGGTCATAGCAGATCTTAATAAAATTAGTTTTAGACAGTAGATTATTTCCCGGATATGCTTAATCTTGGTCAGATTCAACAAAAATGCCTATATGTTAGGGGCAATGAAACAGCTAAATGCCAGCTGGAAAAATTTCAAGTTATAGGTCAAGGTCAAAGCAAAATTCTCTAAAATAACATCAGCGGGGCCCTTTGAAATGTTCACCATCAATAGTAATTTTAAATAAAAATATTCACAGAGGAATAATAAAATTAAGTAAACTATACATCGATAAGTTTCTGACAATTGATGATGCAACAAGCACATAGTACGAAAGGTCAACCCTTTGAAAAGCAGTGTAGAGGAAATGTTGCTCAGAATTATGTTTTAAACAAAATTGATTTTTTACGGACATTTTAATTTTGCATTCTGGGTTAAGAAATTAGATGTTAGTTCCAGGTAAAGTTAACTTTTACCTAAAATGAAGTCAAATTTGTTAAGTCGTACTTAAAACCATTCGGATTTTGTTAAGTCATACCAAGAATCATTCGATTTTTAAAAACTTTTTTGTACCTAAGTTACTTTTGTCATTAGATTAAGAACACTGCTTCTTAGAGGTACTTCTAGCATTACTTTCGACATTAGCGGAAAACCCACTCGTTGCTTTGCAACGAGCTTTGCTCTAGTTTCTTTTTCTCTTTTCTTATTATTCTTTTTTTTTCTTACCGATTTATTTCAAAGACTGAAATAGTGTCTAATGGTCATTAATCATCTTTATGTCAAAGAGCGCCGAAGTTCGCCCGAGCTTGAAAATTAAGATTAAAAAGGCGTCGTGATTTTTCTTGGTTTTCTTTGAATATCTCTTTTCTCGAAAGCATTTTGTTAAAACAAGTAGAACAAAAAAACTTAATTAAATCAAGAGCTTTCATTTGAGATCAAGAAAAAGGGGCTGACCCTTCAAATTAGGGGCTGAGGGGGCTCTAAAGTCTTTTAATGATAACTTTTTACCGTGAAATATTTTGTGATGCATTATAGAAGCAATTATGTTTATTCTAAGTTCGTTAACCTAATCATGGAAATCATTTACTCCTATGTTTCGTAATTAGGGATTTTAAGGGGCCAGAAGTCCAAAACTTTGATGCTCAATATCTCAAAATGAAGAAACATTTGGATAAGCAATATTGAACAAAAGATGCTCAAAATATTGAGCTTAACAATCTGAAACCATAATTTCTTTGTTATGCGGTCCCTAAAAGGAGTTACAGAGTCGGCCCCTAAAACGACCCTCTCCAGATATCTCGAGAACGGTACAAAATTTGTAAACACTTTTTGAACAAAATGTGTTTGAATTGACAAGAGCTTTCATTTGAAATCATGAAAAAGGGGCTGGCCCTTCAAATTAGGGGCTGAGGGGGCTCTAAGGTCTTTTAATGATAACTTTTTACCGTGAAATATTTTGTGATGCGTTTTAGAAGCAATTATGTTAATCTTAGGTCATTATCCTAATCATGGCAATCATTTACTCATATGTAACGTAATTAGGGATTTTAAGAGGCCAGAAGTCCAGAACTTTGATGCTCAATATCTCAATATGAAGAAACATTTGGATAAGCAATATTGAACAAAAGGTGCTCAAAATATTGAGCTTAACAATGTACAACCATATATTGTTTTTATTTGGATCCTAAAAGGAGTTTTAGGACCGGATATCGAAACAAACGGTAACCAATTTATAAATACTTATAAGTGGTACAAAAAAATAACTTTTGACTAAAAATGAATGAAAAGGAGCTGATCCCTCAAATAAGGGACACCAAAGGGATAGATAGTCTTTCACCCATTACTCATAGATCCCGCCTCCTTTTCCGGATACGTTTCGTCGATGAAGGTCAAGAGTAAGGTCATTCCATATTCTAAAAATCGGACGGAAGACCTTCTCGTTGCTCGCAACGAGATCGTTTCTAGTTTACTGTAGTAATTTTTGGGAAATCCATGTCTAAGTTCTTGAAAAGGAGGTTGATTGGGGGCGGGGGAGGGGGGGGGGTGGTGGTGTGATGGCGGTGGTGGTGAAACACACTTATTGTTGATAAGTTTATCCATTGTTCAACAAACAATAATTGAATAAATAAAACATAGCTTCAAAGATTAGACGGGATACTACTGTAGTCATTGTATGACAGTTAAAACAGCAACTGGCAACTGTGGTGGTGGGATGGCGGTGGTGGTGAAACACACTTATTGTTGATAAGTTTGTCCATTGTCGATTGCGGGGGGGGGGGGGGGGTGGGGGTGGTGAAACACACTTATTGTTGATAAGTTTTTCCATTGTTCAACAAACAATAATTGAATAAAAAAAAACATAGCTTCAAAGATTAAACCAGATACTACTGTAGTCATTGTATGACAGTTAAAACAGCAACTGGCAACTGTGGTGGTGGGATGGCGGTGGTGGTGAAACACACTTATTGTTGATAAGTTTGTCCATTGTCGATTGCGGGGGGGGGGGGGGGGGTGGGGGTGGTGAAACACACTTATTGTTGATAAGTTTTTCCATTGTTCAACAAACAATAATTGAATAAAAAAAAACATAGCTTCAAAGATTAAACCAGATACTACTGTAGTCATTGTATGACAGTTAAAACAGCAACTGGCAACTGTGGTGGTGGGATGGCGGTGGTGGTGAAACACACTTATTGTTGATAAGTTTGTCCATTGTCGTCCATTGTTCAACAAACAATAATTGAATAAAAAAAAAACATAGCTTCAAAGATTAAACCAGATACTACTGTAGTCATTGTATGACAGTTAAAACAGCAACTGGCAACTGTATAATAGCTTCTGTATTCAGAATGAATTTAATGTTTTTATTACATGTTAAGCTGAATGTTTTTTGTTTAAAAATCTAAATGAAACTTTATTATTCTTGTTTAAGATAAATGGAACAGACATAAAGTACAGCCAAGTAAAAGGAACAAGTTCATCGCAAGAAGAAGAATTTTAATGCTACCACTGTCCAGAACTACCAAGTCTGCTGTAACAATGATGTGATCGTATGTGAGTGCTTCACCGGCTTGGACAATGCTCGAAAATCCCCCAAAAAGGCCTATTTCCATAAACTACGACTAGGGTTACATCAACAACAGCCAAGGGCACTTCTTATTGATTCAAATGCACACATCTCTACGACTTGACTATAAACCTCTGCAGAACAAGACATTTTAGCTGTAAAGTATTCTCATTTCAAAAAACCTATAAACTATAAAAGTTCTTTTTTTATGTGATCAAATACCAGTATATTACAATGTCTGTCTGTAAGCTGGAATCTTAGAAAATCACATGGTTTTGACTTATTAAATGATTGATTAGACCTTGCAGATATTAACTTTCATTTTCCTAAATAATTTGTTTTACCGGTACATTTATTTGCAAATATTGCATAAAATATTAGACTCCAGGTAACATATCCTCCCACCTCCAAGTTAATAAGTGTTGGCTACTTTTTTTTCCATTTTCTTTGTTTAAACATTTATTGATAACTTAGTTTTTATTTGCAGCATTATATGAAAAAGTAAGAATCCAATCTTATATGTAAAAACACATTTGGAGATGAATGCATGGGTCATAGAAATCATAAGATACACCAAACAATATTCAATTATGTCGTATATGAAAATATATAAAGACAACATATACCCCATGTATTACAATTTTTATATAACACAATTACTTGCAAGAAAAGTTGTTTCCATGTGGATTTTATTTTAATCTGTGTTATGTAACTAATATTGGAATTAGCTTTTATATCATAAGTAAAATGCTGGTATTTATGAGAATTGTAAGGTGAATGATCTGTGTGATAGTTTGTATTTGATAAATTCATTCTACAAAAAGCAAGTAAATGTACATGTAGTAATACTTGTTTTACTTCATGTCTTTGATTTAAAAATATTAATATAATAGGTAAAGTAGTGAAATGTAGGAAGGTAAACCGTGTGTAAAGAAGAATATTCATCAGGAATGAAGTGTGTTGCAATCAGTTATTTTGTAAATCGCATTCATATTTTTAAAAAAGTAAGATTGTTTTTGCATTTTTAAAGGGAAATTTGAGAGGCAATTAAGGTACTTCACTACACCCAGACTTATACTTTTTAAGACACTACGTCACAAGATGGAGAATTAAATGTTTTGTTAAACTGTTTGTATCAATCGATTCAGATGTGTATCTTCATAGCTCAGTGGTTAAAGTATCAGGCTTGTGAACCGCAGGTCATGAGTTCGAATCCACCTGGGGCTTTTGTTTATGCTTAATGAATGACATTTTTGAAAATACCATTTTTTATCTAAAATTGCACATTTTTTCGCCTATTTGATATATATATATACCTCTTATCCATCATGCTTTCTATCATTATCAAGTAATTTTCTGCTGATTTGAGAAACCATTTCAAGGTGTAGTGAGGCACCTTAATCAAAAAGAAAACAATTACAAATGTAAAGATTTTTATGAGAGTTGTTTTTTTATTTTTTAAATAAAAGTCCCTAATAAGGGAATTGCCATATAGATGTTTCTCCATTATTGTATATTGGTTGTATTTTATTTATAAGTGGAAACAATTTCAGTTTTTTGAACAAAATACATTTGGAACTATTTGAAATTGTTTTGTTTTTACATAAAGTAGAAACCTTGCTGAGCTTTTGTGAAAGCAAACATATAAAAAGTTTCAGTAAGTTTCCGTCGCGGACACCCTTTGTAAACAATATGTATCCCAATTGTATATGGATGTTGAAACTATGTAGAAACTTCAAGTTTCAGTAAGTTTCCGTCGTGGAAACCCTTTGCAAACAATATGTATCCCAAACGTATCTGGAGATTGCAACTATGCAGAAACTTCAAGTTTCAGTAAGTTTCCGTTGCGGAAACCATTTGGATTCGTGGACAGCGTAAGTTTCAGCACTGCGGAAACTTAATGAAACTTGAAGGTTCCGTGCTAAAACCTGTCGGGAACTTAAAGTAACCTTAAGTTTCCAAAGGGTTTCCGCAGCGCTGAAACCAGATAGTTCATCCAGTGAAATCTAGTTGAATAGCCAGCAACGAAATAGACAGGCGAACTTATAACATGCATTACAATGTGTACTAAAAAATGTTATGAGCAGATATTTCAATGAATTTCTTTTTTTTCATCAACCACTTTGAAAGTTTTTCCTTTGCCTGTTGTAAATTGCAAAGGGTAATTCTCAGTGTTTGTATTTATGGAATCATTCTCTTCCATTTTATTATTTTGGTCAGTACTATTTGTATTACATGTATCATAGATCCTTTAAGACATATATGTTTAACGTTAGAACGATACCCATATGCTGAGTTCATTCTTTGACACATATGCCACACTTGAGTATTAACTACTCTCTTTCGAACACCTCTCCGCCATCTTGAAAGGATTTGAAACCCCGGAAACCGCACTCGAATGTGGTTTTAGGTTTCCTGGAAACTTGTTTCAGTTTAAAGCCAATAAATACAAACACTAGTTTTAGTTTAAAACTAGCTCAAAACCAGTTTTGCAAATAAATGAAAAGTTTGCAAAACCGAACTAAAACCTAAAGTAGTTTTTGATCAATAAATTCGCCCTTAATAAAATTTCGGACTCTATTAAAACCATGAAAACTAACTCAAACGGACATCTAGAGTTGGAAACCCTTGATCCAAGCTTTTGGGTCTATTGCAGGAGGTGCATCTCGTATTGGTTATAGAATAAATGATACAGTCAACAGGCGATTCCACTGGGTAGTATTCATTTCTGCATACAAAAGTGTTAAAATGATTTCACGACATACGAAAATTGAGAACTCAATTCCAGTTTAATATTAGTTGATAAAACTGGTGAAATAACGTAACGATTCATGCACGGGTATTATCTTCACATCACCGAATACTGCGACATTATGTGTTTCGTCGATCTCATCAAAAGTTTGCAATTTTGCTCGTTGTTTAAAGAGATCATTTTGCTGTAGGTCACTCCTTTTGTTCTTCCTGAAATACGGTTGAAAAGTGACTCGAGCTCTCCAAAACATTTTGATTCTTTAGCTACTAGTATTACTTTAGAAGGAGGATTTACGTGAGCTGTATGGTTCAGCTCTATCATCGAATTTAGAAAATCTTTCATGCATGAGTTGTTGAAGCATAAGGAATGACATTATAACATCAAGTGCCTCATAGATGCATGTTCGCATCAATCGTTTCAATTTGTTCCGGATCTCGCTTATTAGAATTGTAGTGTTCATAAATTCCGTTGGTCTATCCTACAACAAGTTAAAAGCTGTCAATGTGACAGCAAACCAGGATTTCTGTTATGTAAACTGTATCCATAATCCATGTAAACCCTTATCCAGTGAAATGGAATACCCTACATGTATATGCAACATTTTGCCAAAAAATGACTAAGTTCAAAAGCTGCTATTTTTTTCATAAATTATCGGAAATCAAAATCGTAGCACTATGCACACCTCCGATATATGTACAATTGATCTGCAAAAGAACAACTTCCTATCTTGAGAACTGTGGGAGGAGTTATCCGTGCAATGAGGGTATCCTATATGCAATATTTTGCCAAAAAATGACTAAGTTCAAAAGCTGGTATTTTTTCGATAAATTATTGGAAATCAAAATCCTAGCAATATGCACAGCTCTGATATATGAACAATTGATCTGCAAAAGAACAACTTCCTATCTTGAAAACTGTAGGAGGAGTTATCCGTACAATGAGGGTTCCCTATATGCAATATTTTGCCAAAAAATGACTAAGTTCAAAAGCTGGTATGTTTTCGATAAATTATCGGACATCAAAATCCTAGCTATATGCACACCTCTGATATATGTACAATTGATCTGCAAAAGAACAACTTCCTATCTTGAAAACTGTAGGAGGAGTTATCCGTACAATAAGGGTACCCTTTTGGCAGCCGTCCGCCCGCCCATCCGCCCGCCCGCCATTTTCACCATTTTAATAACCGGATTTTTCCGTTGGAAAACCCGGTTAAAAACTCCTCCTTGCGTTAAATACTGCGTCAATTTTCTTCTTATCCTCGGCATTTTGAAATTTTAACCTATCAAACACACGGAGTACATCAGACCCCCATACACGTTAGGAATGTCGCGTACTGCAACTAGTCATCCTTCTCATGTAATCCCGTGGCTACTTTGTAATTTTCCTCAAACTGATTTAAAGTGTTCCAGTTATTCGCCAAATCACCTTTCATATCTAATGCTCTATTGAACTGAGCTAAACAATTTGTGGTCTTTTGTTGTCACCCACTGTGTGA